>NC_056527.1:69258235-69277415 GCF_019175285.1 Sceloporus undulatus | reverse complement strand
GCACAAAAAGCCTTATCATGCTATTGAAGAGAAGTGCAGTGATGAAAATTCCAAACCCAGTACATTTTTAGGATTTTTTAAATATAAGGCAATTGCAGCAAGAGTGAGGCAGAACCAAGGCTTGTGCGATAATCTCCAAATATCTGAGAAAGAGCAAAGTAGATGTATATGCAAAAAGTAGAATGTTGGAAACACCCAAGAACATTACAGTTGTCAATGAAGTCAATGGATCCTGCACACAGGACCGCTCAAAAGATATTTTGCTACCTGAGGTGAAGCAGAAAATGTACTTTTCCCATTTTATAGCTGCCTGGACTTGAGGTTGAATCTTTCCATAACAATGATCATAGTACAGCATCTTCCTTTGAACTCGACTGCAATAAGCTCAGAGGATGGGAACGCGAGGCATACAGTGTTGCACATATTTTAGCTAGATGATTTTAATTGTTTTAAAATTTTTATTGTGAAGTTTTTAAAATGATTTTATCTGTGACTCATCTTGTGTGCCTTTCTGGGAGGGAGGTGGCATAGAAATAACTAACTAACTAACTAACTAACTAAATAAATAAAATTTATCTTCAAACACCATCTGCTACCTGGGGTCACTGTCTCATTTTAATTAGCAACAGGCCATCCTTGCCTAAAACATATTTACTTGATTGGCAAATATGCCAGTGACTTAGAACAAGTACAAATGTCCTAGCTATCAGTCAACAATTTTCCCTATGCTTTTTATGCTCCCTTTTCAGCACAGCTGCACTGGAAGGTAGAATAACCTGAGTTTAATACGATGTCTTATTTCCAAAAAAGGCCTCCAGCATTTCCTTATAATCTATTATTCCTAGCTGGCCTCACAAGCATCCTGAAAGTAAAAGTATATTGTGATTTATACTGTAACAAGTATAGGTTCCTAAACTATAAAAACTGTAAGAAATTACTGAAGAAGAAGGTGGATTTCCCTTCTTTTGGACTTTTATGGATTAAGTGTGGGAAAGGAAGCATGCTATTTCAAGCAGATAGAAAAGGACTTCCTCGCTAGCATCACACTGGGAATATGTGAATCTACTGAACCAGGAAAAAGAGGACCAAAGCACACTGCAGAAATAATCCAGTTTGAGACCACTTTAATTTCCCTTGCTCGATGCTAGGGAATTCTAGGAACTGTAGTTTTGAGAGATATTTAGCCTTCTCTGTCAGATAGCTCTGGTGCCACAATAAACTACAGTTCCCAGGATCCCCTAGCACTGAGCCAGAACAGTTAAAGCAGTCTCAAACTGGATTAATTTCACAGTGTGTTTAGGACCTGACTTAATATTTTGATGCTTGAGATTTTAAAAAAATCCACATGATGGTGTCTTCCTCCTCCTTTTGCCTGTATGTCTATTTCATTAAGAGCAGCCATAGTCTGTCTTCTGGTAAGCAGACAGAGCATAAAGGTATAACAGGATGGAGGATTTGACACTGTAGAGAGGGAAGGAAGGAGGTAGAAACAAGACAAGGAATGCCTTGAGCAATAAAAGGAACGGGAATAAATTTGGTGACCAGTGGCATATAGATTAGGAAACAGTTGCTCATCATTATTTAACAAACTTCACCTTTTGGAGGGCTAAAATCCTGTACCCTGCACAAGAACAGACAATGTGGAGGAAGAGATCAGAGTTGAGAGAGTGCTTTTGAAGCAGAAAATAAAAATGTGCCAGTAGGGGACAATGGTAGTAATTCAGTTTTACATTCTCTGTAAATCCCATTGTTTAAGAAATAAAGTTAAATTGATGAATTAATGCAGTGTTTCTCAACCTGGAGCTATATGGCCTCCTGGGAGCCCCCAGATATTCCAGGGGGGCACAGGTGAAAATCGCATAGGCATGACACAAGACTAGGGGCCACAGAGGGAAGTAAGAAGTGAAGAAAGCAGAGAAGTGACTGAAAAAAGAAAAAAGAAAAGAAAAAAATAAAACAGAGAATTGAAGAAAATATGAGAAAACAGAGAAGTACAGTGAACAGAGAAGTGACTCTGCTTCCCAGAGGATGGATCACCACGCGCACTCTGCAGCAATGTTGCTTTCAGTTCCTTCTCCCTCCCACTTCCATACTTCACTGCTGCATGCACCAAACTGTTTGTCATAGGCAAGGTGCATGGCTGCAGCAGTGTTAGTGTGTGGGGTACTGTTTCTTCATGCAAGTATTACTCTGAAAGGAGATATGTCGCTGTTTGCAAGAGTTCTGCATGTTCTCCCTCCCTAACTGTCATCCTCTGGCCTATGAGGGAGTTGACCAGGCAGGCACAGCTCCATCAGGGCTAGCCTGGAAGAAGAGACTCCTCACTCCATAACTGCCATCTTCCGGTCTGTGAGAGAGATGACCAGGCAGACCCAGCTCCATCAGGGCTAGCCTGAAGAAGAAGAGCCCTCCCTCCATAACTGTCATCTTCCGGCCTGCGAGGGAGTTGACCAAGCAGGCCCAGCTCCATCAGGGCTAGCCTGGAAGAAGAGACTCCTCCCTCCATAACTGTCATCTTCCGGCCTATGAGGGAGTTGACCAGGCAGGCCCAGCTCCATCAGGGCTAGCCTGAAGAAGAAGAGCCCTCCCTCCAGTCCATCTGCCTTGGTCCAGGCATCAGAGGGAGAGAAGAATGCTGGACCTGATCCGCTCCCCCCCCCCATTCCCTTCTCCTTTTGTGTCATGTCTTTGTAAGCCTGAGGGCAGGGAACCGTCTATTATCCCCTCTGTTGTAAGCTGCCTGGATTCCCAGTCATTGGGCGGCATATAAATAAATCCTATTATTATTATTAATCGTCAGGTACTTTTAGCCATTGTGTTTGCCATTCCTTTCATGGTTGCTGTGTTCAGTTGCTTCTCATCATAAAGATCTATTGGGATCAGACATAATTTTTCATTTGTCTTTCTTCAGATATTCTAATGCTTTTTTATTTCTGAGAAGTTATCTTATTAGTTTGTACTCACAAACATACATAAAATTAGTCTGCATCTTATTGAATATCATTTTTTAATTTTTAAATATGCAATGGCTACTTCTGCAAAAAAGAAATGTTGACAATACTCTGTAGAATATCTTGGCTGTGGATTTATACTGTCACTACAAGACTGCACAATACCTGTGTATTTGATATGTATGACTACACTTTCCAGTGAGAGTATGTGTCCATGTAAAAACAAGAAGGATAAACCACTGGAATATTTTTCAGTGTTGCGAGATAAATTTGAAACTTGACCTATATTGAAGAAAATCTTTGTTCAGAAATCAGTTTTACATGACAAATGTTTAATTGCATCTTATGAAATATCCATATTGATAGCCAAGGAAGGCAAACCAAGGGGAATCCTTGATTTTGCCAGCAGTGTCTGTTGTTATTTCAACTGTCATGAACCAACATGCTCATGAAATTATTGAATCCATCTTTTTCAGCAATTCAACAGTGTCAAGGAGTATTGATGAAATGGCAGAAGATGTTGAAAATCAACTTGTCTCACAGTTAAAAGTTCAGAAGTTTGCTCTGCAAATTGATGAATTGTGTTTACCACATAACATAGTAATACTGATGGTTTATGTTAGATATTTGCATGATATTAAAACAGATACTAAAGGTGAAACAATGTTTTAAGAAGTAGAGGCACTTCAATGAAAAAGAGATCCTTCTCGAGAACAAGCCTTCCGGACCACCAAAATTGGCTGGCAGAGTCTGCCCAGAGGATGGGTGATGGTCTGGTGGCAGTGCAGCAGCAGTTTTCTGTGCCATAACACCCGTTTCCTCCTGTTCTGCCTCAATCTCATGCCATGCATGGCTAGGGCAAAAATGGCAGTGAGATAATGTCCCAGTTAAGGTCCTGAATCTATTAACCCTAACCCAGATTATAAATAAAAAATTAAAAATTATTGTTGGCTTGGGCCAAGTGAGACAGGGAAGTAGCAATCACAAGAGGAACAGATCACATTATTTAGAATCCTTAAACATATTTTCCCCCCAGGATAAAACATTTTCAGTCTCTCTTTTGTTAATTTTCAACCACTGACCACTCAGTTTAGACCTGGAGTTTCATGAAGTGACCTTGGGAAACTTCATTATCAGTTGGGATGTGCTACAGACTAGGATGAATACCAACATAGAAAGAAATCAGGCTGACCTGGACAGATTTAATGTTTGTGAGTAGGAATATTATTAGCTTTATTTATGAAAAGAACAAGATACCTATAAAGCCTAGATGCAAGTGCAATATAGGAATCTAATAGATGACATAATTGGAGGCAGAAGGAGAAGATCCAGTCTCTCTGGAAAAACATGACAGGAAGCAGATTGTGGCATAAACCATGAACTGCAAACAAACACAGTAAAGCTAAAGAAGTATATTAAAGTAATGATTGTCACAAAATCCAGCCTGAAGAACATTTCTGTATCCTGTAAAGAACAGAATTGACCTAGTGAGCCTAACTGACTATGAGCCAGAAAAACTGTGGTCTGAAACCAAGAGTATTATCAGGGAAGAATGCAAAAGACTATCTATAGCCAAAAAGAAAGAAAATCTTCATTGAATGACACATAAAATTCTTTAAACAGTTAAGGACAAGCCAGAAGTAAAAATAAAAGGCAATGAAAATAGGGTAAGAATCCTGAATGCACTTATTTAGTTACTTGTATGTAGGTGCAAAGAGTACTACTACAATAATTAGCTCAAAGGAAAAAAACAAGAAGACAGCAAAGAAGGTAGGACAAGAGAACTCTTCCGCAAGACTAAAGAAACTAAAGAAAAATTCAAACCGAGAGTAGGGAAAAGAGGAACATGATGTATGATCAGGACAAAATAAGATGATGGAAGCAATGTACTAAGAAAGTACAGTGGTGCCTCGGGTTACGAAATTAATTCGTAACGCGGCCGCTTTCGTAACCCGAAAAGCCTTCGTAAGCCGAATTGCCATAGGCGCTAATGGGGAAAAGCCGCGATTCCGTGCGAAAAAGCCGAAAAAAGCACCAAAAGTTTTTTCGTAACCCGAAAAAACATTCGTAACCCGGAACAATGATTCCCTATGGGATTTTTTCGTATCCCGAAAATTTCGTAACCTGGGTATTTCGTATCCCGAGGTACCACTGTACATAAAAGAGAGGAAACAATGAGAGATTCCTTAAACAAAGAACTATTTGAAGATGAACTCACAATTTTAAAAGGTAAAGTGGAAAAGAATCTCAAAATACTTGAAAGAAATAAATTACCAAGAACAGCTGGTATACCTGAGCAGAGTAGTAGCTGACTGGGGCTCTTGGAGGTCTCACATTCCTAAGGTTACCATAAGTAAAAACTGACTTGATGTGGAAGAAGAATAATGTTCTCTATAGCGTGCTGCCCTTGAAGGTGACTTGGAAATTGCAGCTAGTGCAAAATGTAGCAGCTAGATTGTTGACTGGAAACTTGTAAACAAACCATATTAAACCAATTTTAAAGGAACTGACTGCTAATACACTTCCAGTCTGAAGTGTTTATAAAGCCCTAATGTTACCAGCCATGGCCTCAGATCACTTAATTCTTTCATGTTCTGAATACACATGCCTATCAGGGATCTTCTTATTTTAGTTATCAGGCAAATTGGACTGAAACCATATTTACACAGGGTCCACTGAAAGGGGAATTTTATTGAACACACAGAACTCATAATATACAAAATACTTGTATTGGGGAATAGAAAACTGTATGGTACAGCTTCATAAATGGCAAACAGCAAATGCAAAACATAAATATATAATAGAACACAATTGCTTTAGGATGGGGAAATACTACCCCAAAACAAACAAATTTGTAAGGCTCTGAGAGCAATGTGAAGCTGCAGTTGTTGCTAAGAGGAGGAAAGATGAGGCAAAGAATGAGGTTCAAAATATATTATTTTCTCTAATCCCCACTCCACCGCACCAGAGAAAAAAAGAGTCCATTTTTCCTGCAGTGAGCAGGGAAAATACTCCCCCAAACAGATTTTAGAGATGATAAAATTTACTTCTCCTTTCCTCCTGCTTGACTAATCTTGTGGCTATTCTTGTGAAAAGCTACAGAACACTCCTGGCTGGAATAGTGCTAAGTCAAAGGGGACATGCTAACCAAGGTTATCTATGGAGATTATTGCATTGTCAATTCCTGCCGGGATAGATACAGGTTGTAACTGTAACAGACGGATCTTATCAGAAGCCGCTTCTTTGGCCCATCTGTTTTGGTCCTTGGTCTCCCCAACGCCAAAAAGGAAGAACGGCCTCTGTCTACACAGATAGAGTATATACCATCTTAACTGAGAATAACTGTAATGACATCTTAACAAAATTTAGGACTGTAACTCCAGCATCATAATTTTCCTTTTTTCCCCTATGATTGTAACAACTTTGCATGATGAAGAAGCCAGTGGAGCTTCGAAAGCTTGCATCATTTATTTTCTGCATTTGGGTTGGCCCAATAAAGGTAATGCTGTTTTGTGGATTTTTAATGTTATTGTACTTTGCTATATGGTCAACACAGTTACCCCACAATATGTTTTTGGGATTTGATGCAGTTAGGTACTGGAGTTTAGCACAGGTGCTAGCTATGTGATTTGACCAGCCAAAATCTTGTAGCCATCACCTATACTGAATGTGATTAGTGTCACCTCTAGCTATGCCAAGAAAACATATTCAGCTAATGAAGGTATGCAGGTATTGAGTCCAGTTTGCCTAAAGGTGCACTATTGCCAAAGTCTATAGATCCCTTATAGGCTTATGTACTCACAATGTATATGAATTCATTCATGTGCTCTGAGGCCATATGTTATAAGATCCTCTCCCTGTGCACTCCCGATAGAAAGCAAAACCCCGGCATCCAGGAAAATGATAACGGTGGTGGTGGTGTTGGCTGAGATGATGCTAAAGCTGTGGATGTGAAAACTGGCATGGCATTTAGGTTTTCTTTAAAAAAAAAAAAAAGATTTAGCCTATCCTCCATTATGTTTCACTCATAATGTAATTTGGCCATGCATTAAATATTGCAAAAGGAAAATAATTACAAGTAACTATAACTAAAGATAAAGGTAGTCCTGTGACATGAAAGTCTAGTTATAACTGACTGTAGGGGGAGGTTCTGATCTCCGTTTCTAAGCCAAGGACTGCTCAGGTGGTCATGTGGCCAGCATGACTACACAGTACACTGTTACCTTCCCACTGAGTGGTAACTATCAATCTACTTGCATTTGCATGCTTTCAAACTAAATATCCTGTGGGCCTCCCTCCTCTCTCGTGGCCGTGAGGTTGGGCTAAGGTTTTTTTTTATTGTTTTTAGGATTGTTGTTTATGTAATATGTGCTTTTAACTTGTATGTTGTTTGCACTTTGGTGCATTTTGTTAGCCGCCCTGATCTTTTGGAAGGGCGGGGTACAAATAAAAATTTTATTTATTTATTATTTATTAGGTTGGCAGAAGCTGGGATTAGTGATAGGAACTGACTCCATCTTGCAGCACCCAGGCCTCAAACTGCCAATCTTCTGATCACCTGAACTGGCATCTTAACCACTAACCCACCACATCCCTACTCACTTCTACTCACTACTCACTTCCAAATTTTGTACTCTGCAGCTGCTTCAATGAATTGGATAAAGGTTATACAGACCCTAAAGTGGAAAAGGAAAGTGTTGTTGCTGTTTTTTTTAATTCAAGCTAGCAGCTCAAAAAGTTAAACAACTGCTACTAGGTGCTTAGCAAAAGAACAGCATATAGAATGTAATCTGAATTATGTGTAGAATAGCTATTCTTGGAATCCCTGGGGTGCATTCATCCTGCTTGGACATAAAATACATAAAGGATATCAATAGATACCACTGCAGGACATGGTATATATTCAGAGCTGTCAGCACAAATCAAAGAACATTGCTCCTGGAGAAACTATGATATTCAGTGTACAGGTAGTTCGCTGTAGCAGGTGTTGCCAAGTGCCTCTAAGGACCATGAATTCAATCCTGTGTGTTTCCCCTCTCACCAAGACTGTGAATTAATGCAGTGCTAAATTCAGGGGATTTCCATGCTGTTATTTAACAAATTCTGAAACAGCTGCAAGGAATGAGATTATGTTTATTCACAGGTGGCATGGAAATACCAAGGGCTTCTGTTTCCACATGTTGTGCTTAAATATGTTTGGGGACAAAAGCTAAGTAGATGATCATTCACTATCTAAATTGTTGCATGGCAAAAAAAGTCATGTTTGATGGGGACATTAGGAAACTGACATATTTCATACACTGCAATGATATACCAAATAATTGTAGTACTTCAGCAGTTGGTAATCTTTTATATATATTTTTCAGAGGAGTAGTGGTGTAATTTTGAAGCAGCAAACAACAACAAAAAGCCCTGTGATATCTTAAAGGATAACATATTTATTATGGCATAGGTTTTTCTGGACTAGAATCTGTTTCATCAGATGTCAGTGATGTAGTGGGCTCTCATCCAAAAAAATGTATGCCATAATAAAAACATTATACCTGAATATTATTATTTGTCCTGACTAAATTAATGAGATTTACCTATGTTTTGATTCACCATTCAACAGCTGCTTCAGTGGACACACTGTAATTTGGATTAACCAACAGGATTCAAATGCTAGTCTTTAAAGTGCCACATGATTCTCTTTTCTGCCTCTGTACACAGAAAAGCTCCTTCCTAACACTGGGCTAAAGCCAATACTCCAACTAGTGACAGATGGTATCTTCCGCATAAGTGAAGCAGGAATCTGAATTTAGCCTGAGCATTGAAGAACTTATTCAGTGTACTGAATCCTATTCCCAAGGTGGTTCAACACATTAAATAGTTCCAATAAACTTCAGACTCAAACCCAGATTAGATTCACTCCTCAAAAGATGTGACAATGACCAGTGCAACTGGTCCTGCCAAGGACAGATCCCTTCAAATAAATGATTCTTGTTAGTCATAGCCAGCATGAATCTTGCTCAAACTAGAATTTACACTAGGTTTACCCCACAATCCTCCACTCTTCCAGCAATTCACATCCTAGCATGACAAAGAAGCAAAACTCAAGGAGGAGTGGCTTATTTCTTACTGATTCCTCTACTGAGTTCTATGGCACAAAGTAATGTAAATGGCTGCAATGTGGAACATAGCACCAGAAATGGAAGGCGAGTTTAGCCATAACCAGAGAATACAATGCAAAATCAGAACAAATGATCTCAATAAGGCTCCATGGGGAACCCATGAATATTACCATAATTCAAGTATATGCACCAACCACTGAGGCAGAACAATAAGAAATTGATAGGTTTTACGAAGGAGTATTGAAAGAAATTGACAACACACCAACACAGGATGTCAAGTTGATCATTGGAGATTGGAATGCAAAGGTTGGAAGTAGAGAAGAATGAAAAACAGTAGGCAGATTTGGACTAGGCAAAAAGGAATGAAGCAGGTGAGCATCTGATTTTTTTTGTGAAGCCAACAATCTATTCATTGCAAACACATTTTTCATACAACCAGAGAAAAGGTTATACAGATGGACATCACTAGATAGCCAATACAAAAACCAAATAAATTACATAACTGGAAGTAAAAGATGGCAAAGCTCCATACTAGTGGCCAAGACAGACCAGGTGCTAATTGCGGCACAGATCACGAACTACTCATTTTGAAAATAAAAGTAAAACTCAAGAAGAGAACAAAACCAGTCAAAACCAAAATATGATTTAAACAACATTTCTATAGAATTCATTGACAATATAAGGGACAGATTTGTAGTACTAAGAATAATAGATTGTGAACCGGAAGAGCTTTGGTCTGAAGCCAGGGACATAATAATAATAAAAAAAAGAATGCATAAAGACACTTCAAACAGGCAAAAGGAAAGTGAAGAAACCATGGATGACAAATAAAATGCTACAAGCAATAAAGGACAGAAGAGAAACAAAACAAAAAGGAGATAGAAATAAACTAAAAACCATGAATGCAACAGTACAATGGCTAGTGCGCAAAGATAAGGAAAATTACTACAACAACAAAAGCAGAGAAATAGAAGACAACAACAAAAATGGAAGAGTGAGAGACCTATTTCACAAGATTCACAAGATGTTTTAAATTCTACATTGTTTATTTGTATTTTAAGGGGGTGGGTGGGTTGAGGGTTTGGACTGTTTATTTTTAATCTTGTAAGCCGTCTCGATTGCATTTTTTAGAGAGACGGGATATAAATAAAGTTATTATTATTATTATTATTATTATTAATTCAAGAAATCAAAGGAAAGTTCAAACCAAGAACTGGGCACTCTACGACAATAAAAATAACATAATTCAAGACCAGGAAGGAATAAAAAGATGATGGATGCAATACACAGAAGAGTTATATAAAAGAGATGACAACATGAAGGACACATGGAACAAAGAGCCATATGAAGATGAATCCCAAATTCTAAAAACTGAGGTGGAAGCTGCAATAAAAGAAACGGTAAAAAACAAGACTCTAGGAACAGATGACATTGACACAGTCTGCTAATCAACATATGTCAATAGATATGGAAAACAAAACATGGTCAACAGATTGGAAGTGATCGATATATATCCCCATCCACAAAAAAGGAGACACAAGAACTATAGCAACTATAGAACCATAGCACTAATCCCCCATGCAAGCTTTTGAGCAAATCATGCTCAAAATTTTTCAACATAGGCTCCAACCATACAAGGAGAGAGAAATCCCAGAGGTCCAAGCAGGGTTCAGGAAAGGAAGAGGCACCAGGGATCACATTGCAAATGTACAATGGCTAATGGAGTGTAGCAGGGAATTTTTTAAAAAAAATCAGCATGTGCTTTACAGACTATAGCAAAGCCTTTGACTGCATAGATCATGAAAGGCTATGGAACGCCCTTAAAGACATGGGCGTGCCAACACATCTGATAGTCCTAATGAAGAATCTGTACTCAGGGCAAGAAGCTACTGTCAAGACAGAACAAGGAGAAACAAAATAGTTCCCAATTGGCAAAGGAGTCAGACAAGGCTTCATCCTATCACCCTACCTATTCAACTTATTTACAGAACATATTGTAAGGAAAGCAGGCTTGGAAATGGAAGAAGGAGGAGTGAAAATAGGAGGAAGAAATAGCAACAATATGAGATATGCTGATGACACTTTAATACTATCAGAAAACCTCACAGACCTGGAACAACTACTAAGGAAAATCAAAGAAGAAAGTGCAAAGGCAGATTTATTGTTGAACATAAAGAGAACAAAAATAATGACCACAGAGAACTTACACACATTCAAATTAGACAATGAGGAGATAGAAACGGTAAAAGAGTTCTCATATCTGGGATCAATCATTGATGGGAACAGGGATTGCAGCCAGGAAATCAGAACAAGATTAAGAATGGGGTGAAAGAAGTTGAAAAGATCATAAAATGCAAAGCCATACAACTCAGCACAAAAGTCAGAATTATATAGGTTATTGTATTCCCTATTACAATGTAGAGTCCTGGTGGAGCAGTGGTTAAATGCCTATATTGCAGCCACTCACTCATAAACCACAAGGTTGCCAGTTCAGTACCAGCCAAGGGCTCAAGCTCGACTCAGGCTTGCAACTTTCTGAGGTTGCTGAAATGAGTACCCAGATTGTTGGGAGCAATTGGTTTACACATTGTAAACCACTTAGGAAGTACTTAAGTGCACTGATAAGCAGTATAGAAATGTACTTGCTATTGCTATTGCTATTACCATGTTTGGATGTGAGAGCTGGACAGTCTAGAAGATAGGAGGAAAATCAACTCATTTGAGATGTGGTGCTGGAGAAGAGTTCTGAAGATTTCATGGATAGCCAAAAGGACAAACAAATGGGTCCTAGAGCAAATCAAGCCAGAAATATCCCAAGAAGCCAAGATGACAAGATTTAGACTGTCATACTATGGACACATCACGAGAAGGAATGAATTGTTGCAAAAAATGTTAGGAAAGGTGGAGAGATGTAGAAAGAGAGGAAGGCCACATGCTAGATGGATGGACATATCACATTGTTTGACTGAAATGGGGTGGCCCACCAACTTATCAGAAAGAGATTCTATAGTAATCAGTGGTACCCTCTTCGCTTGAATAAGGACTCCAAGGTTTCAGGTTGTTTAAGGAGGAGGAAGGGTTGGAAGTACTGGACTGCATGAAAATATTCCTTATCTCTTCCTTATAGCTTGGATTTTGAGCAAACAAGGAGAGGGACTTGTGGGGGAATGCACCACACATGAGACTATGAGAAATGGGGAGGGGATTACATAACTGTAGCTCTCCACCTTCCACTCCCCATTTAGAAAATACAGTGCGCTCTTGTTATCTGCTGGGGTTTGGTTCCAGAACTCCCCATGGAGACCAAAATCCATGGATACTCAAGTCCCATTATATACAATGGCGTAGCAAAATGGTGTCCTTTATATAAAATAGCAAAATCAAGGTTTACTTTTTTGGAATGTATATATTTTTTGAATATTTTCAAGCTATGGATGGTTAAATCCATGGATAAAGAATCTGTGGATACAGCAGGCCAACAGCATGTACTTTTTCTGTCTCCATCTGAGCAAATGGGATGTGACACAAACAGGTGGGGCTTGAAGTAGTCACTGGAAATCAAAGTCCATTAACTGGGACTATTTGTTTCATTATCAAGAGTGAAGACACCCTAAATCTAGAGAGAAGTATGCTTTTCTGCCAATAAAGGAACATACTTACAACAGCAAAACTATGACAGACTTAGCATGCCATTGAAAATGGATCACAGAGAAGGTAATTGCCCAGGGTCTCTCTTCATAGTTCTTTCAGTTGATACAATATTATCCCATTAAGTAAATGAAGTAAGAAACAAATAAACCAGGTATTTTGCATCCACACCCTGATGATATAACAGAGAAAATATAAGTGATGCTAATAGACAAATACTTTCAAGTGTGGACAGCTATATAAAACATCTGCTTACATAAAAGCACTTTACACTGGTAATTTGCCCCTGCACAATCTTGTCAGCACAAGGGAATCCATTTATGCTTCCAGAAATACTATGGTGCTAAAGGAGAGAAAGAAAGATAATAACTTGCAAATCTTTAAAAAAAAGAAGATAATTTTCAGAAAGGAATAAGCTGTGTTAGAAGAGGGTTCGTTCAGCCACTTTTAACCTAGATTGAACTTAAGCACAAGAATTTGTTAAATTGTGTGGATCCATTACCACACCCTGCTGCACAGTATCTTGGTTCCATGGATCACAATGCCTGCCACATAAACAAAGCAGCACAAAACATACTCTCCTTTCCTATAGGGTGATAATTTTGTACTTTGAATTAAGCGATAGGAAAGGATATTAACTGAGGAATAAAGAAACATATTAGTAGCCCCATGCATGTTCTTAGTAGTGGGGAAAATGCTATTAAAACTGAGGGTTCAAGGTAGTGAGATTTCTCTTTTCAGAAGTTAAGAATTTGGCATGATATATTCAATACACTTCAGCTCTCTGGATTTATGGATTTATGGATAATGTTTTATGGTCAGTCACAAGGTGCATACAGAGATTACTTCAAAAGCTGTGGAACATTAAGCATACTTACCATGCATCACATCACATTCATTGAGCACCTACTCCTGTTACAACAGATCTTATCATTTGTTTCCATATTACAATAGATGTTGACTTAATTTCCTATACAATGTCAAAAGGAATTGAAAGACAGTCCTGTTTCTAATCACCAAGTATGTGCATTCTTTTGCACATGCAGCTATTTGTCTTTAATTAATTTCTCAGCTGAATACTTCATGCTGTGTCTGGAACATTTCCCATTTTACTAATAAATGAACTCCAAGATGTTCCTTGAAGTTAGCTCATTTACTATGAGCTATGGGCCTTTCATGTGTCAATGAAAAAGAAGCAGAGTAGTTTGCTCCTGATCATAAGTGTCTATGTTTACTTGTCAACACTTTTGATGAGCATAAGTAACATGAGGAGAAACACAAGGATAAGGCAACACAAAGCTGAGCTATCCAATGAAATCCAGCTCTTCAGAGAACTACTCAAACTACATTCTTCCCAACACGTAAGATTTTCCAAAATCATTTTTCATTGTTTATATCCATCATATGTGTCATATTCAGAAGATAAAATTCTGGGTCTGTTAATATTTTTATGCCTAATATTCCTGCCATAGTCTTTTGAATTCTTTTCCAGAATTTTCTTGCTGCTTGACAATTCCACTACATATGAAAGTAGCTATAAGGGTTGTCTTGACAGTTCCAGCATCTGTCCTCTTTATGCTTATATATGTTTGATAGTGTTGTTGGTGTTAGATGCCAGAAATATAGCATTTTGTTCTCTTTTAAGTTTTGATAAAGTATGAACTTTTGTGGTTTTCTCCAAGCTCTCTCCCAGTTTTTCAGTTGAAATCTCTACTCCCCTTATCTGTGCCTATTAGAACTGTCTGAAATATGTCACTCAAAACTGGAACAGTGAGAATTGCATGAATCAGACCATCAAGACTCCTGTGTAACTGAGACCACTCAGGAATTATCAGTCTGGTATATGTAATTATAAAGCACCTAATAATAATAATATTAATAATAGAAAAGATTAAGCTTGGTATTTAAATTGAGCGACCTAGGTACAACTAAAGGTGCATGCAGTAGATCAGCTATATTGAATGTATGAAGTGAACTTCTATGTAGTTATTGTGCTTTCAAGAGTTTTCATATTCAGCATTGGCTGAAGATTCCAGATCCCAACAGAAGTGGTCCTAGGATTATTTATACTCTTTAGACTAGTTTCACCGAGATAAGGGTGGACTGACTTCTTCAAGTAGAAGAATGATTGGTAGAGCTTGCAGCAGACATTTTATTCTGTGTGCTAATGAAAAATATGAAGAGGAAAGTTTTAAATAGAGGAATTTGGGGATTGTGTAAATTTTAAGTATGTATGTATTTTGTATTTTATGGTGTATTTTTGTGTTGTAGCCCACCTCGTTCCTTTTGGGAGAAGCAGCATATAAATAAAAATATTATTATTATTACTACTACAAGAATGGGACAATTCCCCCTCACAGACCCCTCCAGGGCTGCACACACCCTCCATTTCTTTTTGTAGATCCTTTCAAAATGGTGACATCACATTAGTTCCTGCTGCCATTTTTGAAAGGTACTGGAGAGGAAAACGGAGGTTTTGGGACATTGGTGTGTGTGTGCTGGGTGTGGGATGGTTTTTTTGGGTTATGATATTTTTGGTGGGTTTTCTGTGCTGTTTTCTGACAAAAATGTCCAAAAATCACACTAATTTTTTTTTGGCAAGGTGTTACATTTAAATACATTTGCAATGTAATTTTCCTCCAGTTTTTTTTTAATGTTTTTACCTTTTCTCCTTTCATTTGTGCCACTTTGAGTGCAATTAATCTGTGTCAACTATCTCCTTTTTCTTATGAAATATCTAGAAAGAATGTTATATTTGCTCACATATTTGGAATTGTTTTACATTATATGTAAATCATATCTGTGACCTCTCTCAAAATGTAACAAAACAGGAACTGGTAACATGGAAATGACTAGCAGACTGACAATTACAAAAACCAACATTATATCACTGAAGTTTTCCTTCCAAATTACTGAAGAGATATATAATTACAGCCTTTCATACATGTGAAGAGGATGAACTCTTGGGCAATTTGACATCAGATTTGTGCACAGTGCAATTTCACTGAGTGCAACTTTTCTGTCATTTTTGTGTTTACTGTTGTATCACTCGATCTCCAGGGAATAACTGCAGGAACAGATGCTAGAAAACTTGATTGATTAAACCACTAGCAAATATAGCTGTTTAATAATTAGGTCACCACTTAAGTCTTAGTCATCAGAAATTAAGCAGTGGTGCTAAAGAAATCTCTGTTGATGATAGCATAATGCAGACCTAATAGAATGAGATCTGATGTATCCCACCTGGTTGCTCTATTATTTTTAGGATACTTCTACTTACTTCATAAGAATCAGAAATAATACTATAAGCATAGACAATTAACCAAAATTATTCAGTACAGTACAATAACTTGAACACCTACACAAAATCCTCCATTAGACTTCTTTTACTCCATGATACTGGTCATCATACTGGTGGTGCAGTGGTTAAGTCACAGTGTTGTGAGTTTAATTCCACAGGACTCCAGGTTGACTCAGCCTTCCATCCTTTCATAGGTTGGTAAAATGAGTACCCAGTTTCTTGGGGGCAATTGGCTTATACATTGTAAACCACTTTGAGAGTGCTTAGTTCACTATGAAGGGGTATAGAAATGTAAAGTGATATTGCTATTGCTATGGAATTAAATTGAAAATATTATTACTGTTTGTGTTTTGCTTGTGATCAGTAATTGGCTTTGCTCTGAGAAAAGAAAACTGGGGGGCTTTGTGGCTAGTTCAAGAGAAACAAGAGAGCTATTCACAAGACCTCTCCCCTGTAAATTCAGTGGTGAAAGGGGAACCCAGAAAGAGTGCTCTATTTGCCATTACTACAATGTGGCCTCCAAAAATAAAAAAAGGAAACTGGATGTATATAGTTGTACATGAGTCATCACTGTGTGAGAAGCAGGGACACGGATGAGAGACCTGGGTGCACTTCCATCTGCACACATTGGATATATCCATGAACAGAAACCTTTGTTAAAATGATTTTAATTAATATGCTTAGAACTGATGAAACCTCCTTATTTAGACAAAAGCAGCCACAGAAGCATTCTCTATGGGTTGAGACTGTGTTCCATTTTTCTACTAAAAATCAACCCTGCTATTTCTGCACAGTGGTCCTATTTTTAGTGAATACTCCTCATATAGAGCAGATTAATTCCCTTTTCTCTCACAATCTCTAACACAAGGCAAGTTATGATAGGAAAATGGAAGGGAAATGTCTTACTAGAGACTCACCCTCTGCTACCTAATTAGATGACCTGAGCTCAACCTTGATCTCCTGTTTTGCACCATTTCACAGACTAACAGAGAAGCTCTTTTTGAGCAGCTTCATGGTTTAAAGCAAATCTCTGAAGAAATATATCGACAGACAATATGGACAATACAGCTTTCAGTGACTATAGTGTGCTCTTTGTCTCATTTCATCTAGGAACTTGCTCAGTCACACTTTCAACTATATCTCTATAAAAAGGGAGTACACTCATCCCTCCATATTTGCAACTTTGATATTTGTGGATTTGATTATTCACGGATTTGATTAATATGTTCTCTCTAGGAATCTCTAGGTCCTACGGTGCAACTCTATGGTAAACTTTAACTAAAAGTTGCACTGAAAGACCTAGAGATTCCTAGAAAGAATACTGTACTAGGCATTTGTAGCTCCTCAAGTGCAGTTGTATGGTCAGTGTCTGTCGGATGTTGATCACAGAGTTGCACTGGAGGACCTAAAGATTCCTAGAGATGTGTCCTCTCAGGTAAAAACATAGTGTTTTTGTTATTTGCAGTTTTTCCATATTCACAGGGGTCTTGTGCCCCTAACCCTAGCGAATATGGAGGGACAAGTGTATTAATAATATATCTATAAAAATGTTACATGCGAATTGAGTGTGTTTTGCAGAAGAAAATTTTTCATCAAATGTAAAATGATTTTTCTTTACAGATCAAAGTGGAAGTTGAAAAGAAACCAAGTCATCAACAGAAAAACATATATTATAAGATATATAATAAGAATATGTATCTAAAGAAGATGGAGAGGTTTCTGTTTTTTAAATCTCAATTGAAATACCTTCACACACCCACTGTGAGGAGGATGGACAGCACATATATGCCTGGATGAACAAGCTAGCCCTAGCACCTCATTTCCAAAACCTCCTACATACATGGGGAAACATTTTGAGTGGGAGAATCTCTTCTGTCTGATGAGGCTAGTCAAACAATTTTACATTCTGGGAATTAAGGTTCTTTTCTTATTTAGCCATGTATTTCAAAGAACATGGGGGCCCTGAAAGAGGGGTGGCTCTGACTTTTCTTCCTGACTTTTAAGGAAGGCAGAAATTGCTGCTTCTGCACTAGTCAGTATGAAGTGAGATGTACAAGAGAATCAGGGAGGATGTGATATCAGGATGACAATTCAGGGAGGATGTGATAGGAGGATGACAAAAAGATGGCGGGAGAAGTCCAATAGGCTGCAGCAGAGTGACAGTGATTTGTTGCAAGAAGTCCAATTATCTTGACTAGGGGACTGAAAATTGCAAACAACTTGACAGCTGTGAAACACTCCAGTGAGGTAACTGTGTCAGGTGTAGAGGAGTATAGTTTGGTTAAGGTAGCAGTGAATACACTGGAATCTCACAAATAAAGGTTAGGTGGGGAAAGCAAGCAGTGTTAAAATGTGGTAGCTCTTTGAACACAGATGAATACATGGACTTGATTATATTAAGGATGGACTTTGGACAAAAGTAGGGGAGGCTTTTGTCATAGAGTAAAATAGTTGGGCAGTAAAACTATTATCTCAGTGTAAGACCAAGGAAAAAATTTGTCTGGAGTTTTTGGGGAAGGCTAATAAGAGCACAACAAAGTAAGCACCAACTATTAGTAAAAATAATTCATTGTGTGCTAATCTGTACAGTGTTATTCTTTCTAGTATATAGTAACAAGCAGGACCCAATTTTCTTAAACACTATTTTCTTTTTCATACACATTTTAAAAAGGTCTCATTTTCTTTCTCATGCACACTATTTTGTGCAAAATAACCTCCAATAAGTATTTTTTGGAGGTTACCTTGGTGCTTCAAATCAAATGCCCATGGGCTCAAAATAGCCTAGAGTATTGGGTGGATTTAAACTACTGCTGGTGTGGCTATGAGACAGAACAATTAAGGAAGGAAAGCAACACTATGGATGAGGCAGAAGTAAGAACAATAGTCAATGAACACTTGAGTTGAGCTTATTTTTTACATTTCTGTTGACAAACCCCTCTAAGGCTAAGCTAAACTAGAGCAGGAGGAGCACTAAATTAGTTTTACTTTTAGAGTAGTGAAAGAGCAAAAAGGAGGCGGAGAGAACTCAAATGTTCCTTAAGCATATCATTTTATAAGAAGTGAGGATAGGTGGATAAGACATGAGGAGATTTTATTTCACTGAAAAACTCATTAACCCTATCACTGCTAGCCTCTAAGACACATTTAGATGTTGAGCATTCTTGCCTTTC
>NC_056527.1:69222612-69253235 GCF_019175285.1 Sceloporus undulatus | reverse complement strand
ATGATGATGATGATGATGATGATGATGATGATGATGATGATGTGTTTGTAACCTCAAGGCTGGACTTCTGCAATGCACTCTACATTGGACTACCTTTGTACCAGCTCCAAGTAGTTCAGAATATGGCAGCCAGACTGATTATGGATACATCCAGGAGTGATCACATCACATCAATCTTAAAATCACTCCACTGGCGCCAATGCAACAATACCTAGACTTCTTGACAAATTCATTGTTCTCTGCCAATGAAGGGAGTGGCTAGCCTCAGCACAGGACGGAGATAACCTGGATGACAAAGGCAGGTTTGGGGCTCATTCCCACTTACCATTTAAACTGGTTCACAATGAGGTTTCGATCCAGATCGTTGATTCGATTCCACCGTGGTGTCGTTCCCACGATGAAACAGGATCTTTTGGATTTGTTTTTTTTTTGGGGGGGGGGCACGGTTGTCCCCACTTGTATTTGTGCCACAACGTCCCACCCGTTTTAAAAAAAATGCCAATCTAGCTGATTTCAGCGCTGTATCATTGGTGACGTGGCCAGGCATAATTTTGGCAACACAGCAAGCCATAATTTCGGTGACAAGGGATACTGCTATTGTTTAATTCCTCTTTTGTTTTTATTCTGTATTCTTTGCCTACAAAAGAAATCATATCTCCAAACACGATCCAATTGTCCTTCATTATATTTTCTCTTTTATACAAACCCTCATGCGGGGATATCCAGTGAGGAGTAGAGGGTGTACACCTTTCCTTATAAATCTCCCATACTTTCAACAAAGCCCTTCTGATATAATGATTGTTATAGCTTTTGTTTGCTTTTTCTTTATTGAACCAAAGATACGCGTGCCACCAAAATACTAACTCTTCACCTTCCAAATTTAATAAGCTTGTATTTTCTAAGGTTGCCCATTCTTTAAGCCATACCAAACATACTGCCCAGGAATACAATTTAAAATTTGGAAGGCCAAAGCCTCCTCTCTCCTTAATATCTTGCAATTTTTCCCTCTTTTATCCTGGGCTTTCACCCAGCCCAGATATATCTAGAGATTTTCCTTTGTCATTCTTTAAATACTGCTTCATACTTCCCCCCCTTCTCTTGTATGATTTTAACATCTTTACTTGATGAATCAGTCTGTGGAGATCCAAAAGCTTGCATCATATACTGTGTGCATTTTGGTTGTTCCACTAAAGGGGTTGCTGTTTTGTGGAATTTGGATGCATGGGTAATGTGTGAGTGTTATGATCTTTCAAAATGCAAAGTGCATTAGTGAAGACACTAATATAACTTGGATAGAGTGGCTGTTTGATACCAAGAAGCCACAAAAGGAAATATTCTCCTCCCCAGTTAACATCTACCTGCTCTCACGTGTCACAGGAACCTCAGCTAGAGAATTTCCATTATATTTTACATCTTGTAAAATATGAATAATATAGGGTGCAAAATGTCCATATGAATTTTCTGCATCTAGGGACAAAACATATTTTACAGGCCCTCTTCTCCTTGCTAGGAGACCATGGATGTTTTCCATATTCAAAATAAGATGTGATTTCTTGGAGCATATCAGGAGATGTGGTCCCATACTTTGGAAGCTGGCTAAATACTGTTTGCACAATATATAATTCTAAATTGAATTTTAGGCTTGATTGCAACAAACTAGCATAAGGTAGGTTTCACAGCTGCTTTACTCAGAAGGCCCAAGACAGAGAGTTCACAAGTACTGAAAAGATCAGTCTGATCATTAAAAGAAAGTCAGGAATGATAAAGGAATTTGCTACATCAGTTTCTTTCCTCAGAAATTCACTTTTCAAAGAACAAATTGTATGTAATATGTGAAAATCACCAAGAATATTCATCTCACATTGGATGCAGTTAAAGCTTATCAAACAGACCATAGACTGCTGGCCCTTGTTGACTGCAGTAATAGTTCTGCACATCGCAGTACTGTTTGTTCAGAAAATAAAAGGGCTCTGGGACTTTCTGTTCCAGTTTTGATGGCACCTACCATGGATCATATATTATCAAAATAAGATAGAGCTAGTTGAGATTTTTATAAGGTGCAGTTTCATATTGAACTCTCATCTACAGTTTACAACATCAGAGACCTCTTTTTGATGAAAAACTCTGTAGTATTTTCCTCCTCTTTCCCTTCAGTTATTTACTTCCTATAGTGAGGTTGCTTGGAAGCTCTCCAAAGCATAAGAAAAACAAAAAGCCCTTGATCCTGGGTGATTCCCCATTTGTGTTTGCTGAGTCCTAATTTTGCTATTCTTCAGGACTGATAGCCAAACTTTGTTCACTTTAATTTCCATGGCCCAGGGCTATGCAATTCTGGGAACTGTAGCTTTGTGAGGCATTTAGCCTTCTCTGTCAGAGAGGTTTGGTGCCACCACAATTTACAATTCCCAGAATTCCATGGCAATTAACGTAATATCAACTGTATTATTTCTGTAGTGTGGCTGCAGCCTAAAGGGGAAAAGCTTAATACTTTGACTTTATTTTATTTTATTTTATTATTATGCCATCTTTCTCCTAGAGCAGGACTCAAGGCAGCTCTCAATAACAGCCAATTAAAAAAAAACCCCAACAATATATTTTAAAAAAAGAAAAATCCACACATTAACAATATAAAATCATTTAAAAACATACTAATGTTAAAAAATAAATAAAACATTTGTCCAAAGTAGAGGTTCCCTGCTTACACATTAAAAAGCTGCTTAAACTATTATTATTATTATTATTATTATTATCATCATCATCATCATCATCATCATCCTGCCTTCTTCCCGGTATGTGGACTCAAGGTTGCTAACAAAATTTAAAACAGTCCAAGTTAAAACAATATAAAACATTAAAAATACAAAGTTTAAAAAGAATTAAACAACTTTAAAAAGTAAAAAAAAATCACATGTACAAATTTAAAATTTAAATACTCTCTATAAAACTTATACAGCACCCATGTCAGTCTGAGAAAGCCTGGCAACAAAATGTTTTTATCTGCTGCCAAAATGAAAGGAAAGATGGAGCCTGCCAGCAAAAGGAGAGCAGGCTCAATATGCACTTTGTCTACTGGCAAAAGGAAAGCAAGGTGGGGACCAGCCTAACCTCTCACAGGAAGGAGTTCCAGAGGGTGAGAGCAGTCACTGAGAAGGCTCTCTCTTATGCTCTCACCAAGCAAGCCTGTGATGATGGCAAGACTGCTGACAGAAAACCAAAGCATGGTGATGAAATGAAATGAATGATCCTTATCAAAATGGCAAGCAGGCAGTATTATACCTTTTTTGCAAGCTGTAAGAGGATCTAAGGAAATCCAGTGCAGCACTAATATGGATCATAAATGCTCTGTCAAAGCCACTCTTCATCTTTTTCTAAGATCACTGGTCAAAATGGCTAACTAAAGTCAAAGGGATTCTAAAAGCCTCCTATAAACACTTGACCATTAGAATTTCTCTCTTATCAGAAAGGGAGCTGACAGCAGATAAATATAGGCCTGGTACAGATGAGAAGAAAGGGCCGGCAATGATCCGCTGCCAAATGGAGCTCCTTCCCGTGATGCTGCCAAGGCATCATTTGCATGCTGGGTGGTTGCGGTGATGTGTCTTGTGCACTGTGCTGTTTGAATGCATCGCACATGACACGACATTGGTATGTGCACTGTCTAAATGCTTGCACACCAAAATGGCGGCGCCTATACATACCAAGACTTGGGAGTGTGCGGTTGCTGCGTTCTCCCGAGCCCTAGTATCGGCACAGCCACGCTGCTTTTGGCCCGTCTGTACCGGGCCATAATTTAGTATCTTCTCCCTAAAAACACATTTGAGGAATCCATTCTGCAATTTAGCCAGATGACTCTTCTTATCTAAGCTACTGCTTATGTTATGGCACATTTTTCTGAGCTAATGTTCACACTAAGGTGACAAAATATTTGATTTTCAAGGCAACCGTAAAAACCAAATCCATCAAACTTTCACCTCTTGATTTTTGCTTGATTTAGGGCTGTTAAAGGTGAAACAAGCATATTATAGAAAACACAGAGAAAAGATCATTTTGCATAATCACAGAGCATGCTTACAAGATAGTTTCTTTTTATAAAAGTGATGACAATAAATACTGTGATGAGATAGCAGCTGTGAAGCATTTCAAAACCACTCATCTGTTAGAACAGGAAACTATCTTGCTGGGATTTATTTGGCTTCAATAATTAGACCCTAAAATTAGGGAATTTGGGTCTCTTCTGACACCAATTGTAGTTGCCCATCCAAGCCTTTCTGATTTGTGAACTAACAGATCACACTTGTAAAAATCTACAATCTGTTCCTAAAAGGAAACAGATAATAATAACTGCAGGAAAATTTGAAAGACAAGAGATAAAATCTGAAACAACACAAGAGTCAAACAAAACATGCAATAAAAATCAATGAATAAAAAACGTGTGGTGTATTCCTCTGGAGAATATGAGATCGATGGGCAACTGTTTTAACTAGAGTTCTGATAATTTCCTAAATTCCCAACATCTCAAGACTGTTTCTCCACTCAGATAGTTATGCATTAAATACAGGATAGTGTTGAACTTCATGAAAACCTAAGTGGTCACAGTATAACAATAAGTGCAACAGCTCTTTCTTTCCCATCACAAAAATGAAAGATAATAGGTGTTCTTTTTCTTTTTCCTTTTAAAAAAGGAAAGGAGCGAGCAAAGGGTGAGAGATTAAAGAGATTCACTGGGTGAATAAAACTCCCAGAACCAACTGAAATGAAAAACATAAATTTGTAATGTGAGAAACCACCCAGCCTGTCAATTCTTTCTCTTTCTCCCAGCAGAAATAAGCCTCAAGAAGGACAAATCAAGTCTTGAAAAAAATATTCCTCTTCTATCCTCAAATATTTGACACTCACAACTTGGTCTATCAACAAAATCTTTCCTATCTGTCTTGCTTATATGAATGCAGGGGGAGTATAGGTTCACAATAAAAGGTATGCAACAGAACTGACAGGGATGCTGAATTGTCTGATATGAAATGTATAACACTTATATTCAGTAGTTTTGGTATCTCTGCAGATGACCCTTCTGACACAATAGTTTTCATGGTTTTGTTAACAGGCACTCTGCATGCATGACAAAACCATACACTGTCTCACTTCAACTTGCAAACTTATTTCCAATGAGGGCAAGGCTCTGGGCCTTCTATGTATGTTCTCTGAAAATATGTTATAAGTTTCAAAGTCATTTGTTTTCCCAATAGACTATCAGTACATGCCTTAGAATAGTCCATTTATGCCACATATTGCTTGAAAGATTGGAGAGTAAAGTGTCCCTGCACTTTCCCCCCAGGGGCAATTCTTATTTCAGGCATGTGGGGTGGGGTGGGGAAATCTATGCATTAATCTCATCATAAGATTTGTGAAAGGACAAAACATGCGATGGGCTCTCCAGTATTAATTGTGCAGCAAACCTGCTTGGATATTGTCAGAATGTTTGCAAATGACAGCAGAAAAAGAAGGCAGATCCTTTATAAGATCCCCGACTATTCTAGACTGCAAGGAAAAAGAGATAGCAGATCAGGAGGACAGCTGGCCATTTGAAACACTTCATGTTTGAATGGCAATATGTGAAAAATATTCCACTACAGTTACTTGGGGCACTGACAGAAGAAAATTGGGTCCCTTTCTTTAACTTTCTCAATGTCTTGTCCTTAGCCTGCAGAGCTTCAGGGGTAATCATAGTCCTGGGTCATTCTCTGTCATGCTAATAGCTTTCCAGGCTAGGGGCATCACTGATGCACACTATAAGCTTCAAAAAGAGGCCTGTTTGTTATTCTTGCTAAGTTAATGCTATCAATCAGAGCTTGGAGGAAAGATTAGAAAGGTTCAAGGTAGGAAAGACCACAACAGGGATTCAATATACCTATATGAAATTCAGTGATAGTGGACTGATACTTCCACACAGCGATATGGAATCCAGTGATAGTGAAAAATACAGAGAACAGGGACATCATAAGAGTGGTGCTGAGAGTACAGACTGGACCAAGTGACATTCTAAGGGAGGGGTGACACCATTGTTCCCCAAACATCTGCCTTTTGGCAGAAATGGACTGTGACATGTGCCTGAAGCCCTTTAAAACACTGGAGATCAGTGGAAGAGATGGTGTGAGGAAAAAGGAGATGCTTCAAGTTTGTTTAAAAAATAAAATAAAAATAATAATTTTTTAAAAATGTAAAATTTTCTTAGAAACATTACATCTTAACATTACATCTTCAGTTTGAACACATGCATGTACATATAAATACATTTAGGTTGTGTGTATGATATTGTAATTTAAAGGTATAATTTTATTTTTGTCAGTTGTTTATGCCACAACTATTGCCATTACAGTAAGTGATATATGAGAATTACGATTTATGGGTAACATCAGGGGGGTGCGGACAGCACCAGGTGATACCCTAGAAGGGGTTGACACCACAGAAAAGGGGGTGACACCTGGTTGGTCCCCTGTGGAGCCTTCCTGGGGCTTTGGCCCCACTCTCCTGGCCACTGTGGGGCTTTCTGGCCATTTAGGGGTTTGCGAGGCCTGCTCTCCCAGCTGCCTCTGGGCTTTCTGGGCCACCACAGGGCTTTCTGGACCATCAGGGGAGCACGGAGCCCAGTCTCCCAGCTGCCACAGGCCTGTCTGGGCCACCAGGGTATCACAAGGTCTGTCTCCTGGTCGCTGTGGGGCTTTCTGGGCTGCCGCAGGGCTGCGCACACATTTTTCTGGTGCACATGCTTGCATGTACGTTCCCATGCAGCATGCTTACTGGAAGTCCCGCCCCCAGAAGCCCCACCCCTCGCACCGGGTGACACCAAGTCGCGGTACGCCACTGGGTAACATTAATACAAAAAACATTTCTAAGAATTTTGCATGGTGTCATATGGAAGGAAGTCAATGGGTGGAGTGACACCATGAGTGACCGCACCAGGTGACACCAACCATGGAGACAGCCATGGCAGATAATTCATTTTCCCCAGAAATAATAATCTGGCATCTGTTCTGAACAATGGACAGGGGAATTCCTAAATTTAAACAGAAAAAACAGGTAATGAAATCATTTACTTCCTTTGTTCAGCCTTTAAATTCAAACACACAGTGGTTTTAACCAGCATCCACCTTTATTAACATGAGTGATCTTTACAAGTAACAAAGTCAACCTTTATACAGTGATAAGCTGAGTTTCAAATGATGCATTTAGCCATAATGCTGCTATATATCTCTCTATAACATTAGTTTATTGCAATATAAATAGCAATGCTAATGGTGTTAACATCAGCATTCAGCAGCATCTCACAGATGTTAAATCTGCTGTGGTGCTGTTTGTATTACTGTTTATATAATCATAAACCTAGTGGGACAGTCATAGTTGCCTCATTTACTCTGCAAGAAAGATTAATGCGCATACTTAAGAAATGCAGTGGATCCTTATCTGCTTGGATTTAGTTCCAGGACCCCAGTGGATAACAAAATCCATGGATGCTCAAGCCCCATTGGATACAATGGTGATTGCCGTTACATAAATAGCAAAATCAAACCTTGCTATGTGGAATTTATACTTTTTTGGGAATATTTTCAAGCCACGGATGCTTGAATTCATGGATAAAAAATCTGTGGATAAGGAGGGCCAACTCTAATACCAAGTCTTTATACTGGTGGGTATACAGAAATTTCTCATATATATTATGTTAATTTATGGCTGTTTTCTTGAGAAACAACTTTAAGTTGATGTAGATTTGTCAAACCACTACTGTGAAGGCATTTCTACCCCAGCGTAGCTGCAATAAGACAAAAAGGTTTTTAATATAAATCTTAAAAGAGTACACTTACGGTCTCCATGGCATCGCAGAGGGCCCACGGTTAACTTGGCATCTGAGCCAGGCCGACCAATGTCTCCAACCATCACTTGACTGGCAGGTAGGTGCTCTTTGTAAGATAGTAGGCCAGAATCTTTTCTCCTGAGTGGCCACCAAAAACAAAAACAAAAACAAAAAAGCATGAGAAAATATTTGATACGAGATCCTTCTATTTGAAGATCATTGTACACTGGAATTGCCTTTACAAGAAAAAGACATTCCTAAAAATGAATGCAAATAATACTACTCTGTTATTAACTATTCTTGTAAATTAGAACTAGACAGAATTGGTGTATTAAAGAAAGCTTTAATTCTGGTAAAAGTGTTAAATTTTGTGAATATACAGTAGGTAACAACATGCTTTGGTTACCTAGGCAGAACAATTCTGGAAAAATTGTGTATTCGTAGATGATTTTGTTAGTAGCTCCAATTAGGGATACTATGAAAATAATATTAATTTTGTATACCTTAAATGAGAGGTATGGAAAATGCTTTTTATGAGTCCTCAATCCTTTTTTTCACTCCATGACCTCTGGAGCCCCAGATGCCAGAAAATGAAGTGACTTCTATTTTTTACATTATCTTTAAATTCTTCAGGTTATATTTTGATATGGTTGTTGGTTTAGTGTTCTTCCTTAGCTTTATTCTAATTTTTGAAATTAATAGTTCATGGTTCATGCTACATTCTGCTCCTGGTCTTGTTTTTGCACATTTTTCTAGCCACTTCTCTTGCTTTTCCCCAGACCCTCCTCTCTTTGGGCAGTAGCCATAAGGTGGCTCCCCCAGGCAGCAAGCAACCAGGAACAATGAATTGCACCATTCCTCCCCTCCTGGAGGATTTCTGCTGCAGGGCAGATAAGCAGGCAGGCACATATGTACACTAGTACCACTCATAACTCAGGGACGTAGCCAGGATTTTAGGAAGGGGGGTCCAGACTAAGGGCCACAATTATATTGGAGCTTGGGTGCGGCGGCGCAGCAGCATGCACCATTCATTTTTCTAACGGAAAGGGGGGGGGGTGGGCCCCCAAAAACCCCCCCCCCCCTTGGCTATGTCCCTGCATAACTGTAAAGTGAAGAGCAGGAGAGAGAGGAGCAAAGTGAGATGTGAGATATGAAAACAGGGACTAAACTGTGGGGAGGAAGTAAGGTGTAGTGAAGCCAATATGGCAATAATGAGAGTGTTTTTTTTCCTCCTACATCAGACAGTGGGAGGTCCATAGCTGTCCCTAATGAAAAATGGCATTTGATATTTTTCCCGGAGGTCCATCTTTGTTGTTCACATGCATTTTGAATGCATCCAAACAAGGTGGGGTTTTTTTTGGGGGGGGGGGCTGCCAACCTTCCCCACTTAACCCAGGATAATTGATGTTGGATTTCCCCCTTGTTTTTTTCTAAAAAATTCAGATTCCTGGCTGTGTGAATAACTGATGTGAATTAACCTGGAATAAAACAGGATAAAACTCTGCATGCCTCGATCGTGCTTGAAATACTTTCGCATCATAGACTTCATCTTTCATTGCATCATGAACTCCATATTTAATTTACTTAATATTGTTTTGATGTGGACTTGTGCTGAGGGGTTGGGGAAAGGATTTTCTATGAACCTTGTTTGACTTGTAATATTTTAATGTTTCCTATTGATTGCCACTGTATGGATATTTATTTATTGTTATTGTCTGCTTTATATGGTTGGGGGGCTGGGAAGGGATTAATTTGTTTTTTATTTTATTGTATTTTTATTGTACTTCCTGTCAGACACCCCATTGTAGTCCTCAATTACAACACTGAAGCTGACTTATGAAAAGTAACAGCTTTATTGGAAAAAGAGCTACATACAACAGAAAAGACTTTTTTGTCAGGAATGAAAGTGTACATTAACATATGGTTTATATAACCCCAGAAAGCAACCCCCCCATCAAGCAATAAAGCAAATTAATTGGATAACTATTTCCTGTGCAGTGATAAATCTCCTCCCCAATGAGGTAATGTCCTCCAGTCCGGGATCTTTGGCAAACTCTCAAAACAATTAAGTTCTCACACAGCGTTATCTCCCCACTGCACCTGTGACCTTGAAGCATAAACCTTAAGCCACAACTAAACTAAATAATATTAAACCTTAACAGCTTATATGTATGATCAAGCAGAACTATAAACCCCATCATCCCACCCCCCCAACATATATAGCAGCATCTTAAAATATTATAGCAGCATATTAAAGTATAATGAACATATTAACATAACATCATATAATAATAATAATTAATAATTTGTTTTATTTATATACCGCTATTCCAAAGATCATAGCGGTAAACAGCAAGTAAGCTAATTTGCCCCCAACAGTCTGGGTACTCATTTTAGCGACTTCGGAAGGATGCAAGCCTGAGTCGAGCTTGGGCCCTTTTGCTGGTCTTGAACTCGCAACCTTGTGGTTTTGAGTGAATGGCTGCAGTACAGGCATTTAACCACTGCACCACCAGGGTTATAAGCAATAAGCACTCTATGTTTTAGTTCCCCCTCCCATCACAGAGACCTGTCTCTAGCTCTTTGAAGACCAGGCCTGTGCTAGCAGGGTAACTCCCTCCACATTCCAACCTGATCAAGCAAGCACCTATTCTAACAGTCAGTCTACCTCTTTCTAGTACATTCTATTAAACCATTATAAAATCTAGCATTAAACCAACTATGAACTTAACCTAATAAAATTCAAACAAACCCCTAAACTTATAACCTCCAGACAGAAACCCCGAATGAATAAATGAATGAAGGGGATTTCTGACACTTCCACTGTCGTTAGCCACCCGGATTCCTCGTTGATTGCTATTATTATTATTATTCAAGTGTTGACATGTGTGAGTACCTGTACTTGCAGATAGGCACACAGATGCAGTTCCATAATGTGAATAACAAACCCAGAATGTGTGAGTGAAATTATGTGCATAGCCATGCTAAAAACAACAACGTGTGAATGATTCTTAAGGGAGATTATTGTATAAGATGACTTTTGTGTAATGAAGTTTTCCAGCATGACAAAATACATGCTTTTACAACTGTCTCCCTAACAAAGAGAAGAGAAGCGCTTCAATGGCATGTGGACAGGCAAGGAGAAATCCACTGCTCTCCTGATCTGTTTTGACTTTCTTTTCTCATGTGGTAAGGCTCTTAGATTTCCCCCCAGATGCTTCTCTTTCCTCTAAAACTGTTAACATTGATCAAGAAAATCAAGGCACTACGTAGCATGCTTAAAATCATGTCAAAAGGTGGCCAATCACATACTATGGCAATCCCACTCATCCAGCTATTAGAATTTAACATTTCAAGACTTGATAGTCTCACTTTTTAGTATTGTTAAGCAAGGATTGTTGTTATGTTCATAGTGTTTTCTTGGCAAGATTTGTTCAGGTTTTTTTTTTTACCTTTCCTCACCTCTGAGGCTGAGAGAGTGTGACTTCCCCAAACTTGTCCCATGGGTTTCCATGGCTGAGGCAATTTGAACCCTGGTCTCTAGAGTAATAGTCCAATGCTCAAACCACTACACCATCCAAGGCTGCTAACCAGAAATTGGCACATTTGTTTTCTTTAAAAACAACAGAATCTGAGAGCTCCTGATTTGTGGGCATATAACACATATTCCTCCTGTCTTCTCCAGTAACTACCCACATCTCAACACAAGACATCACTTGAACCCCATGATATTTCCCGGCTGAACCCAAACGGTGCTCAGCAATGGCTCTTCTTCATTTTGGAGAGAAGTGACCAGTTGGCTGCCACAGGGTTCTGTCCTGGGCCCAGTACTATTCAACATCTATATCAATAGAAGGCATGCTTATCAAATTTGCAATGATACCAAATTAGGAGGAGTAGCTAATACCACAGAGGAGAGGATCAAAATTCAATGCAACCTTAATAGATTAGAAACCTGGACCAAAACTAACAAAATGAATTTCAACTGGGAGAAATGTAAGGTACTGCACTTAGGCAGAAACAAATGAAGTGCATAGATACAGGATAGGGAACAACTGGCTTAACAGCAGGACATATAGAAGGCATCTAGGAGTCCTAGTAGACCAAAAGTTGAACATGAGTCAACAGTGTGATGCAGCAGCTAAAAAGGCCAATGCAATTCTAGGCTCTATCAATAGAAATATAGTGTCTAGATCAGGGGTAGGCAACTGTTTTGAGCCGGGGGCCGGGTTGCTGTCCCTCAGACAACTGGGGTCCGAAAGCCGCAAAACTAAATAATTAATAATTTTTTTTTAAAATTAAATAAATAAATAAACCGGGACAAATGTAGGACAGCATTTTCAAATTGTGGACACTTTTAAAAAAAAAGTGGAGGACACGCAAAAAAATTGCTGATTTTTTAAAAAATGTTAATATAAATGCATGTTTCTGAGGCGTCTATAGACAATTGCCTCCCTTGCCCCTGCGCGCGAGAGGCCAAAGGCCCCAGCGGCAATCGGCGACAGGACCGGGCTGGGGCCGGTCCCAAGGCCTCGCTGGGCCGCATTCGGCCCATGGGCCGCAGGTTGCCTACCCCTGGTCTAGATCAAGGGAACTAATAATGCCACTCTATTCTGTCTTTGTCAGGCCACACCTGGAATACTGTGTCGAGTTCTGAGCACCACAATTCAAAAAGGATGTTGACAAGCTGGAGTGTGTCCAGAAGAGGGTGCCTAAAATGGTGAAGGTTCTGGAAACCACGACTTAAGAGGACTGACTTAGAGAGCTGGGTGTGTTTAGCCTGTGGAAGAGATGGTTAAGAGATGATATGACAGCCCTATTTAAATATTTGAAGGGGTTTCACATTGAGGATGGAGCATACTTGTTTTCTGCTGCTCCAGAGAATAGGACCCGAAACAATGGATGCAAACTATAGGAAAAGTGAACGAACTTCCTGACAGTCAGAGCTGTTTAACAATAGAATACACTCAGTTGGAGAGTGGTGGAGTTTCCTTATTTGGTGGTCTTTAAACAGAGGCTGAATGGTTATCAGTAGAGGGTGCTTTGATTGTGAGTTCCTGTATGGCAGGGGGTTGGACTGGATGGTCCTTATGGTCTCTTCCAATTCTATGATTCTATGATTTTATGATTCTTCTGCAACATTTAATGAGACCACTCCCCATATGTATAGAAGTACTGTAACTGAAAAGTTATGCTTACACTACAAAAGGAGTGAAGTTATTCTTCATCAAGTTACAGTCATAACATAATGTTCTTACACCTTTGTTGTTTGAAAAAGAAATACATTTTAACTAATTAGTTCTGAGTAATTACTTCCAAGCACTGTCCAGCTGACAAGAAACTACAGTGGGCTCCAGGTATCTCTGCTGGGGTTTAGTTCCAGGACACCCCGTGGATAACAAAATCAGTGGATACTCAAGACCCATTAAGTACAATGGCATAGAAATGGTGCCCCTTATAAAAAATACCAAAATCAAGGCTTGCTTTTTGAAATTTACATATATTTTTTAATATTTTCAAACTCTTCTGGTTGAATCCACGCATAAGGAATCTGTGGATACCAAGGCCTGACTGTAATAGGAAACTGGTGGTACAGAGGCATAAAAGCAAGTTTTCAAAGGAAAGAAAAAATATGTTCAAACCCAGGATGATTTGAAAGCCACATGAAAACATTCACAACAATTTATTTCAAGATGCTGTCATACATTAAGACAGTGTAAGTGCTCTGAAAACCTTTCACTAACTGTGACCCAGTGTCATTAGCTGACAGTAATGAAGGCCGCACAGCAGGGACTGGTGTAAGCTGCAGAGTGTTTCATAGTATTAAATTAGCTATTTGCTTGGTCACCATCGATTATGGAGCCCTTTTGAAGTAATGCAGGAGAAAAAAGTTTATTTCTTTTCAAAAGGAAATGCAATTAAAGCAATTAAGAAAATAACCATCACATTTTAGGATAAATATCTCATTGGAATGACTGCCTAACATCTGTGATTAAGAGTGTAATTAGAAGTTTAATTACTATGCTTTTAAAACAGTTAAAGATGTTGTCAGAAAACAGTGGCTATGAATAAACAACTGTTTCATTTTTGATTGCCAAGAAAATATATTTCTCACCTCTCAGCCACATAAATATATATTAGGGATATACAATTACTCATCAATTTCCTGTCAATAGCTATTTTATCAATTGCTGGAGCACTCTCTGAAGGAAGAATTTGTTACTGCTGCTGCTGCTGTTTGCCTCTAAATCAATTCTGACTTATGGAGACCCTTTCACATAGGATTTTCTTGTCAAGATTTATTCTTCTGACAGTGCCTTCTGTTCTCTGGAGGTGTCCTTTCCAAATACTAACCAAGTTCAGTCCTCCTTGGCTTCTGAGATCAGACAGGATGAGGTGTCTTCAGCGTATTTAGGCAGAGGGAAGAATTGCCCACCCTCTGGGTTCCCACCAAAGCTACAAGAATAAACCAATCTTTTCTTTAACATACTTTGTAGAAATCTGCAAGAATACATATTGGAGAAGCTACACAGATTATGCAGCAAACTTCAGAAAAAAATTAGAAGGAATGGGTTTGCTTTTGTTCAACAGCACACAGCCCATGCACAAATGGTGGGAAAAAGTGCTGTACATGTGGAATTGATTGCCTTAATTTCATTCATTTTGTATTAGGATGGAACACTACATAAAACAAAATAATGACAATGATTAATTCAAGTACATCAAGATATACAGTTGGCCCTCCTTATAGGCAGGCTTGCCTTCCACGGCTTTGAGCTTATGCAGAAGGCAAGCCCCAAGAGAAATAACGGAGCACGTACTCGCAGTGTGCACCCTGTGCATTGCCACAAACATACGCCCTATATTTTCTATGAGGCTTGAGCATACACTCTTTTCCCCATATAGGGGGGGGGGGGGGGCAGAACAGATCTCCTCCATATGGGGAGGATGGACTGTACTTTTATTTTTGAAACTGAGTTCCTCTGCTGTGGACTGGAAGAGGACAGGAGACAGAAGAGTGCTCACTTCTCAAAGGGGACATTCCAATGCTGCCACAGATTTGGGGAGCAGGGGGAGCAGGGAGAACCATGCCAAGGTATAGCAGAGAAGTTAGAAATAGTGGCGTTTATGTCTTAGCAGTTTAGTACTGAGAATCTATCAAGACTCAGAGCCAGAGCACTTACTTCTGAATAGATGTAAATAGATAGCTACAGAGAGCCAGGGTTGCATAGTGGTTTGAGCATTGAACTACAACTCTGGAGACCAGGATTTAAATTCCCACTTAGGAGTTTATCACATGGGAGGAATTTCTCTTAATTTCGAATGAAGAGAAAGTGGGGCCAGAACACATTCACATGAATTCGCTAGTTCAGCGAATTTATGTGAATTCGAATTGCCCGAAAATAGCTTGCTATTGTCCAAAATTGTGTGTGATCACCTCTCACGCAATAACGTTAAACCCCATGATTGCATTCGGATTGTCATTGGATTATACTTCCAATTTCCCTTGTCTGATAATACCCCTTGTCATGAAAACCCACTGGGTGACTTTGGACAAGTCACACTCTCTCATTCTCAAAAGAAGGCAAAGGCAAACCCCCTCTGAACAAATCTTTCCAAAAAACTCTCTGATAGATTAATCTTAGGTTTGACATAAGTAGGACATGACTTGAAGGCACACAACAACAGATGGCTACACTTCTTATCTTTCTTATTTTTTCCAATAGCCTTAAAAGAGTCACCCACATTCATTTGTCATTTATCTTAGGGGGGGAATTGGTAATTTTTAAAGGGGCCCTTTTTTAAGCTTTATAAGTAACTTAGGCTTATCTTTCTTATCTTCATTGGCCTAAAGAGCCACACATTTGTCATTTCGCGTGTGGTCTCCGTTTGGGCATTAACACATAATATCTCGACCCGAGTACCCAAAACTACATTGCCAAATTTTGGCAGGAACTGGAATATGATGTTCCTTAGGTGCAAGTTTATTGGCCTCCATGTTGGATTTCCTTTGGACTTTTTTTTCTTGTTTCCTTATGTCTGTTTGACTATTTTCTCCCAGCTCCTTTGCCTTCCTTAATATGTTCTCCCTCCCATGGAACTAGTTTTAAAAGGCCCTCATGATCAAGTTCTTTGAGAACTGGCAGGCTATATAGCATTCTCCCAACTGTCGTGAGATGCAACCGTCGTTGCAAGGAAGCCCTCCTCATGGGAACGCAGACCCATGATTAAAGATCCACATTGTTCTTGGCGGCCCATTCTGCGAAGCAGTTTTTCACATCGCTATTTTCCTTCCCTTCCTGTGACCATGCACTTCACCTGGCAGAAGAGACGAGCTGACAACTGTACAACCCATTCCTTTCAGCTTCCTACCAAGCGCCTCGTAATCCCTTTTGATGTTTCTGCAGGCGTGTCTTGCAGTATCTTTGTGTTTTATCAGACGAGCTATTACAGAGAGGTACTATCCAGTGTTGACTCTCTAGCGAGGCTCAGGTGAAGATGGCCTCCGTTGCATGCTGGGATTGGCAGTTTAAGGAGGGGTATTAGAATTCTAGCAGAGAAGTGCAGCTCTTTAAAAACTGCCAATCCCAGCATGCACAGGAGGTGCTAGAGGGAGTCACACTGGAATATTTACCTCTTAGCGCACGTTGGAAAACCTCCTTGTTTCCCACGTGGACCAAGAAGAAAGGGGTATTGGTCAGTCGGCTTGACCAGTTTGTCAGCTCTCTGTAACATCATGGATCTTTGTCCCTGGCGACAACACACCTCTTGGACATCGTGTCAGGGCCTACAAATCCCGCTTCTGCTACCCCTCCGTCAAAGAGTCCCCCACTAAGACCACACGATTCCTACGGCTTTTAAAATGTGGGCTAGACCAAGTAAACTGTTAAATGGGATCTGTAATTGGTTAGACCAGGCCCGACCAACGGGTGCTCCAAAATGGTTCTTATTCCTCCTGCGGAAGTGCCCAGTTGGGTCCCAGGCTCTGTCTGGGCCCGTTGTTGGATTGCAACATCTTTATCATGCCTGGTATGACAGATATTGGGAGCACACTTATCAATTTTGGGCAGATGACCCCAAATTAGGAGGATGTTTATAGCCTTAGGACAGGGCCAGATTTCAAAATGTCTGATATGTAGAGAAGCTTGGCCAAAGCTACAAATGAAATTCAACAGAGAAATGTAAGGTACTGCACTGTAGGGAGTAAAAATGAAATGCAAGATTATGGATGGTAGAGACATTGCTGATGAAAGTACATGTGAATAGAGATTAGGAGTGCAAGTAAATGGGTCAGTGTCCCGCTGTGGAGAGTGGCTTGGAGGACTCAGAGGTATGAGCTGAGTCCTGTGGGGAGTCTGACTTATAATGGAGTGAGCCAGAGCCCCAGGGGCTTGAACCTGTAATTGGGAGGAGCAGAGTGGTCCTGGGCGTGAGTTTGCTTGGAGCAGGTCTATGGCCCTCCAGAGGTGTTGGCAGTCTCAAGTTTTTGTCCTGGTGCGTAGGCTGTGTAAGCTGGCAGGTGTCTGTGTGCGCGTGCGCTGACCTGTGCAAGGTGGCGGGGTCGAGCAGAAAGAGGGTGTCCTTCGAAGTATCTGGAGACTTTATCAGTAAGGCGTGCTTCGTAATCGGCAGCTGTAAGGCAGCTCTTGCTTCTTAAGCACCTGGGCATGTGGGTTGCTTGTTGCCAGTGGATTCATATGACTCTTTTAGAGGAAGATCTGTCTCTTGGTCTTGGCTTGGGGCTTGTGCTTGGACTACCCGGAAACTTGGCTTGTGACTGCTGTTAATCTACTTGCTATCTGGGTTACCTGAATCGGACCGTCTGACAATTCTTTGGTACCCTTTTGGCAAGGCTACTGCACTGCTCCAGGATGTGTAGCTTACATTGACTGTTGCTGTGTGGGGTAGGGGGTTTTTTGTGTGTGTATCGGCTTGCTGTTATCAGCCTGTTGCTGCTTGGTTTCCGGACAGTGATGACCTAGTAGGTTTGACATGAGTCAACAGTGTGATGCGGCAGCTTAAAAGGCCAATGCAATTCTAGGCTGCATCAATAAAAGTATATATCTAGATCAGAGAAGTAATAGTGCCACTGTATCTGCTCTGGTCAGCCCCACCTGAAATATGGTGTCCAGTCTGGCACCACAATTCAAAAAGACTTGAGAAACTGGAGCGTGTCCAGAGGAGGGCGACTAAATGGTGAAAGGTCTGGAAACCTTGCCCTATGGGAACGACTCAGGGAGCTGGGGATATTTAGCCTGGAGAAGAGAAGGTTAAGAGATGTATGTAGCCATTGTTTAAATATTTTGAAGGATTTCACATTGAGGAGGGGAGCAAGCTTGTTTTTTTTCTGCTGCTCCCGAGAACAGAACCCGAAAATGGATGCAAGCTACAGGAAAAGAGATCCCACCTCAACATTAGGAAGAACTTCCTGCGTAAGGGTGTTCAAAGTGGACAAACTCCCCGGAGTGTAGTGGAGTCTCCTTCTTGGCGGTCTTTAAGCGAGGCTAGATGGCCATCTGTTGGGGATGCTTTGATTTGGTATTTCCTGCTGCAGGGGGTTTGGACTGATGGCCCTTGTGGTCTCTTTCAACTCTATGATTCTATGTCTAGGTTGGGAGGGGATTGTTCCCTTATCTGATATTGTGCATCCCTATTCAGGACATGTTTCATTTTTTAAAACAGGGATACAAGCATTAGCTTTATAGGACTCTAGACTATCTCTGTCAGCTAAGGGTTTCCCCTTGGTTTGCTCATCATCATCCCTTTTCCACTTGCTACTTCATAGCAATAGCTAACATTTTCCATATTGCTTTATGGTGCCAGATACTCTCTAAGCAGGTTTACAGTGTGTTAGCCAATTACTCCAAACAATGCCTATTATATTAATGAAGGATGGGTGAGTCAACCTGGATTGAACCACAACTTTTGGCTGCAGTACTGGATTTACCTGACTCCCATCAGGGCTCTCATACCCCTGGAATTGCCTGTCCTGCAACTTTGTGAACTGCTCTTCCCTCACGTTTTTCATCTATTAAAGACTTCCTATTTCCAAACTTTTGGAATTTTAGTTTAATATAATTTCATATCTGTATTATTATTATATCTATTTACCAGGTTTGCTTATATTATACAGTATTGCATTGGTTTATGTATTTTCTTGGATAATTTCTTTTACAATTGCATTGCATTAGTTCTTTTCTGTGTGTGTGTGGTGTGTGTGTTGTGTGTTTGACTGTATTAGGACTGGCTGTTTCTTGTTGTTGTTTTACTTTGTATGGGTGCATGTATTGATTTGTTATTTATTGTTACTGCCTTCAGGTCGATCTTGATCCATGGCGATTGCTGATGAGACATCTCTAAGACCCTGTCCTCCACTGCTCTGTCCAACTCCTGCAAACTTATACTCGCTATCTCTTTAAGAGATGTCCATCATCTAGCATGCAGCCCCTCTCTTTCTTCTTCCTCACCTTTCTAGCATTATTGTTTTTTTTTCAATAATTCATGTCTTCTGCATTCGAAATACGCCAGCCTAAGTTTTATCATCTTGGCTTCCAGGGAGATTTCTGGCTTGATCTGCTCTAGGACCCATTTGTTTGTCTTTTTGGCTGTCATGGAATCCTCAGCATTCTTCTCCAGCACGACATCTCAAATAAATTGATTTTCTTCTTATCTTCTTTCTTAACTGTCCAGTTCTCACATCCATACATGGTAATAGTGAATACAATGGCTTGTATGATTCTAAGTTTTGTGCTCAGTTGTATATCTTTCCATTTTAGGATCTTTTCTAGTTCTTCCATAGCTGCTCTCTCCATTCTTCATCTTCTTCTGATTTCCTGGCTGGAGTCCCCATTTCTATCAGTGTTTGATCCCAGGTATGGGAATTCTTTTCCTATTTCTATTTCCTCATTGTCTAGTTTGAATTTATGTAAGTTCTCCATCGTCATTATTTTTGTTTTCTTTATATTCAACAGTAAGCCTGCCTTTGCACGCTCATCTTTTATCTTCCTTACTAGTTGTTTAAGGTCTGTGAGGCATTCTGCTAGTGAATAGGTAGTGTCATAAGATATATACTGATGTTGTTATAATGCTTTGAGGGACCAATACATTCCCAACCACAAAAGGTTCTATGATATTTGTTTTTTATTTTATTTATTTCATGGGGGCAGGAGTTCTTCAGAGCAAAGTCCAGTCCTCCAGATGGTACCATTTTCACTCCCCTTAATATCCCAGAAGCAGTTTTAGGAAGTGAAGACTGCCACAGCCAGAGGCCACTGCTTTGCTTTGAAATTTTATCAGCTGCTTTAATGAAAACAAGGGAAAAAGGGAGGCTCTTTCTACTACCTAGTATGGATATAGGCTTTGAGACTACAGGGAAAGAAACAGGCTAAGGTTGTGATAGGGAGGCATGAGGGTGCAAAAGGGACTGGCCCAGACTAAAGAGGGGGGGATCTTTAACTCCACCTGGCTGAAACATACTTCACTCTTGGGAGTGTACCCTTGTTTGCACTGAAGGCTCTTTGTGTGTATCAAGGGCAGGTAATTAGTTCTCCATCCTGAACAACCGTTATACATTTCATTACTATATGCTTAAATTAGAGATGGGAATAATTGTTGAATTGCATCTCCCAGCATTCCTTACCACTAGCTAGGGCTTCTGGGAGCTGCAGTCCAATAACATTTTCAAAACTGTGTTCCATCCTTGCCCTTAATATCTGAAAGTCAAATTACTCCATATACTGCTCCCTTTCTATTGTGTGTGAACCAATGCAATTGCTATTTGAACAACTGTGTATAGATTGAAAGTGTGTATGTGTGTAAGAATGTTTGGTGGGTGATTCTAACATAAAGATAACTGCAGATTCAGAAAGACAACCGTGGGATGTTTGTTTCAACTTTGCCATGTAAGAGCGTCAAATAAATCACTTGTTTTCTGGCATCTCTCTTCTTTCTGTTAAATTTATGTTTGCAACTGGCTTCCCCTTTCATGACAGCTTTTTTTAATAGGCTTGTTCTCCGTGACAGTCATTTTGTGACAGTGTCAATAACATTGTATTGCTAAGCCATTTTTGTGGACACAAGTAGTGAAGTTTTCAGTCGCAACACTGGGCTCATCAGAATTCTGTAATGGTTACAAGCATTTATAACACTCAAAGGAAAGTGAGTTAATTACAGAACAAGTCCAGCATGCTGACTTCATTGTAGATATTTATAAATAATCACTATTGGAAAATTCAGTACTTAAGTAATAATGCATCTGCTGTTTAAATATTTTATAAATTTTGATTGCAAAAATGCCCTCTGTTGTCCTTTCCCCCAAAGGAAATCACTCCAGCTGAAAAAGGATTACATTCACAGTATGTTATATTCCAGTTAATAACCAAATGGGGGGTTGAATAATCCTGTAATTGTAATGAGGTAGATAACATCTCTGAATAATTTTCATATTTCTGCTTTCTCTGTAGTATATAAGATTTACAAACAGCTATAGGACCCTGCAGAAAGAGTCATCATACTACAGCAAACAAAAATGTTTGCTGTTGTACAGAAGTATCATGAAAAAACTAGCCATAGACAAATTAGAACTAAATACCAATTATTTTTACATTACTGTTATTTCTAATTATTTCAATTAACCTTGGAGGTATGTGAGAAATTAGTTTATTTTGTATTATTATGATTTTGTGTAAAACTCAAGGGCTGCTCAGAAAACTGTTGACTCATGTTCAACTTGTGGTCTGCTTGTACTCCTAGATCCCTTTCACACGTAGTCTCATTCACCCAGGTGTCCCCCATCCTATATCTATGCATTTCCACCCTAAGTGCATTTATTCATACTGAATTTCATTTTGTCAGCTTTGGCCCAGCTTTCTAGGCTATTCAGGTCATTTTGAATTTTGATCATGTCCTCTGGGGTATTAGCTGCTCCTCCTAGTTTGGTGTCATCTGCAAATTGTATAAGTGTGCCCTCAGTTCTGTCATCCACCTCATTGATGAAGATGTTGAACAGCACTGGGCCCAGGACAGAACTGTGTGGGACCCCACTGGTCACTTCTCTCCAGAATGAAAAGGAGCCATTGTTGAGCACCCTTTGGGTTTGGCCGATCAACCAAGTACAAATGCATGTAACAGTTATCTTGTCTAGTCCATATTTTACTAGTTTGTTTGCAAGAATGTCACGGGGAACCTTGTCAAAGGCCTTACAAAGACATTCCTTCCAATTTTGGTACATCCATCACAGGCCACAACTGACACAGGAAAGTGCTCAGTCCAGACTGGTTGAAGTGCTATTATTATTATTATTATTATTATTATTATTATTATTTGTAACTAGGAAAAATAAAAGATCCATTTCAAGTTCTAAGCTACGTTACTGTTTCAGAAGATCTTATTTAAATGATTCTTAAAGGCTGATTTGAAGTATTTGCTACAAATTGAGCTATAAATAAAATGTTCAAATATCTGCTAGGAGTGGAAGGAGGCTACTATGACTGGCATTAAATGTTTCATTTGGAGAAAGATGATGCCATTAGGAGCAAAAAAAGAAGAACCAAATAATTATGTTGTGAACATTTTTATTCTTTATTCTTCACAAATAATGATTGGCAATTGAATATGCCAAGATTCATAAATGTGTTTAACAGAATGATATACCACAAAGGTAATTAGGAGACATGGTTTTGAGTATGCATGGTTTTTTCCCCTTTATGTAAATCAGCCTACCATAAAGCACAGGGAGAAACACATACTTGTTATTCTTGGTCTGCTTGTAAACTTGGACATATGCCTTACAGAATTATTTTCATTTCAGATAGGCTGTTGTTTTAGCATCTTCTCCAGTAGGCAGATGACCTTGATAGAAATCAAGAAGCTACTTCATTCATTTGTTAAAGACTTAATGGTCTGTTTTTGAGACTTTTTATGATTTGAAAATATGTATCTTATGTATTGCATTGTTAACACCTCAGAAAAACTGAAAATTGCCATTGGTTGCCCACTAGAGATTTGAAATCTTGTATATTTACTTAATAAATTTAGTAAATGTTTGAAAGCAGATGGTTTTTGTCTCAATATGACAAAATATTTTTTTCTTTGATATACCCTGAAATAAACAATATTAAATGAACCACTACAGAAGTGATAGATTGAGAGAATGAACCAAAGGCAGCTAAATCCAACAGGATAATTATGCCAACCTGTTTTATAACACATTGTGAATGTGACCACTTAGGGCAAATATATGTCACTATTATAGCATAGCAAAATGTAGGATTCAGTTGAAATGCAGTGCAGTTTGTGACAAAGCAGTCCTTACCTAGACATTGGTGGGTCTCCCTTTTGATGTCTGTTAAAGAATGAACCTGTTTATGATATTCACATTAATCAGATTTTAAAATTGGACCACTTTTAAAATGGGATCTGAGCATGATGTGCCCTAGTGACCTTTTGTCCACTACCATTCTTTGGCCCCTTTTTCTTTTGAGGCAAAATGATGAGAACATGAGACACGTCCCAGAAGTGATCACAGCAAATAGCTTCTAGTCACAAAAACAGGGATGGGAATTGTGTGTCCCTCCAGACATTAGACTACAAATCCTAGCAACCTTAGCCAAAATAGGTAGTGATGAGGAATATTGGGATTTGCAGTCCAACAACATCTAGAGGACTGAAAGATTTCTACCTCTCCTCATTAGCATTTAATAATAATAATAATAATAATAATAATAATAGTTTTTATTTGTATCTTCCTGCCTTTCCCGATGGATCAAGGCGGGTAACAGCAGAGTTAACACTATAATATTACAACATTAGTTACAATTAAAACCACAGCTCAAAACATAGAATCATAGAATCATAGAATCATAGAATCGTAGAGTTGGAAGAGACCACTAGGGCCATCCAGTCCAACCCCCTGCCATGCAGGAAATCCAAATCAAAGCATCCCTGACAGATGGCCATCCAGCCTCTGTTTAAAGACCTCCAAGGAAGGAGACTCTATCACCCTCTGAGGGAGTGCATTCCATTGTTGAACAGCCCTTACTGTCAGGAAGTTCCTCCTAATGTTCAGGTGGAACCTCTTTTCCTGTAGCTTGCATCCATTGTTCCGGGTCCTGTTCTCTGGAGCAGCAGAAAACAAGCTTGCTCACTCTTCAATATGACATCCTTTCAAATATTTAAACAGGGCTATCATATCACCTCTTAACCTTCTTTTCTCCAGGCTAAACATCCCCAGCTCCCTAAGTCGTTCCTCATAGGGCATGGTTTCCAGACCCTTCACCATTTTTGTCGCCCTCCTTTGGACACGCTCCAGTTTCTCAGTGTCCTTTCTGAATTGTGGTGCCCAGAACTGGACACAATATTCTAGGTGGGGCCTGACCAGAGCAGAATACAGTGGCACTATTATTTCTCTTGATCTAGACACTATACTTCTATTGATGCAGCCTAAAATAGCATTGGCCTTTTTAGCTGCCGCATCACACTGTTCACTCATGTTCAACTTGTGGTCTACTTGGACTCCTAGATCCCTTTCACACGTAGAACATCAATCATCCCTTTCACACATAAAACATCAATCATCAATCAATCATGGGGTCAGGTGCTCTTGTTCCATACCAATGGTCTTCATAGGAGGTCAGGAGGATATGCGTGACGGAAGAGCTCTGTCTTTACCGCCTTCTTGAAAATATCCAAGGATGTAACAAGGCGAGTCTCCTCGGGGAGTCTGTTCCATAGTCTAGGGGCAGCTATACTGAAAGCTTTTTGGGAAGTGGAAACATGTTTGGATGCTGGCATCTCTAACAAGTTCTACCCACTTGTTCTAAGAGTGCGGGGCAAATTGTATGGGGAGATGCGTTCCCGTAAGTAACCAGGGTCCAAGCCATGTAGGGCTTTAAAGGTGACAACCAACACCTTGTACTGTCCCAGAAGCTAATTGAGAGCCAGCGTAAATCTTTCAAGATAGGTGTTAAATGGTCAAATCTCGAAGAGCAAGTGACCAACCTGGCTGCCGCATTTTGCACTAGTTGAAGCTTCTGAACTTGATACAAGAGTAGCCCCATGTAGAGCGCATTACAGAAATCAAGACGAGACATTACCAGAGCGTGTACTACAGCTTCGGTTGAGGTAGGGTCGCAGTTGGCATATCAACTGAAGTTGATACCAAGCACGTCTGGCCGTCACATCTACTTGAGATGACAAACGTAGAGACAGATCCAGAAGTACTCTCAAACCGCGAACTTCATCCTTCAGGGGAAGTGTAACCCGATCTAGGAGTGGTGGGCAAATTTCCTTCCCCAGACCTAAGGAACCTATGGCAAGTACCTCCGTTTTCTCTGGATTCAGCCTGAGTTTGTTTTTCCTCATCCAGCTGTGAATGGAATGGCGTGAATGGAATATATGGCGTGAATGGAAGAAAGCCTCAACTTTTGCTCTTTTGAAGTAACTGATAGTACAACTCTTAAGTTTATTTAAGTCCTATTGAGTTCAATGAGAAGATACAATGAGGTTCTAAGATATAACCTGCCTACTGGTACGGGTGTTGTGCATAATTACACATCTCTATGGTATGCTGCCTGATTCACTGAGGATGTATTTGTAAATAATAAGTATAAAGATGGCGGCAACCATCTTTCGGTACCACAGAGGGATCAAACAGGACTCTGGGCTTCCCCCCTAAACTTCCCTGCTAAACACTCACGCAAAACACCCCTGTTTCCCAAGCTCTCTCACCAAGCTCCAGAGACTGAGACTGCAGCTATATAGAAAAGCTACTGGCTGCTAGCTCTTCCCCCAGCCAAGTCTCTGATTTACAAACAGATCAAAGAGATTTAGGCATTTAGTGCCATGTCCACAACACTTTCCTGAAAAAAACAGAATAATGAGGGAAAATGAACTGTTGACTGATTTATTGACATTACTGTTAGCAAGGCTGTGGTAATACCTCTTTTGAAAAGGACTTTTCAAAAAGATTCTTTGGATCCGACTGTATTAGGGCCGAGACAGACAGCCCCAAAGTGGCATGCTGCCTCCGATACTAGAGTTCGGGAGTGTGCAGTATCTACACGCTCTCGAACCCTAGTGCGTGTGGGCGCCACCATGATTGCGCAGCCCCGCCCACATGGGCCACTCATCCATGACGTGTCATGTGTAATGCATCCAAATGGCACGTCACACAGGACATGTCACCACGCCACTGGAGGGCGCTTATTGCACCTTTCTAGCGGTGTGAAAAGGAGCTCTGTTTCTGTGGATGACCTACGCAGGGAAATGGACAGGGGGAGTATGTCCCTTTTGTTTCTACTGGACTTCTCAGTGGCTTTCGATACCATCAACCATGGTATCCTTCTGAGTCGCCTCTCTGGGATGGGGCTTGGAGGCACTCTTCTACAGTGGTTCCATTCTTTCTTGGAAAGGCGCTGGGGGGTACCTGTTCAACTCCTTGGCCATTGGAATCCCTCAGGGCTCAGTCCTGTCCCCTATGCTTTTTAACATAGACATGAAACTACTGGGAGAGGTCACCCGGTATTTTGGAGTAAGATGTCATCTGTACGCTGATGATACCCAGCTTTATCACTCCTTTCCACTTAATTCCAAGGAAGCTGTTTCTGTCCTAAACCAGTGTCCAGCTGCTGTAATGGACTGGATCTATCCTTACTATCCTTCTGATGCCAGTTAAAGACATTCCTGTGCAGTCAGGCCTATTAAGCTGAGAAGGACTGGGTTTTTAATGCTGGGCTTTACACATTTTACAAATTTTGTATTTTAATATATTATATTTTAATTTATAACTGTTTTAATCCTTAAAATTGTTTAATTGTTTTTTAAATTTTATATTTATGTATTTTAATATTGTTGTACTATTTTTAAATTGTATTGTTTTTTACTTGTTCACTGCCTTCAGTCCCTATATTGGGAGAAAGGTGGGGTATAAGATAACAACAACAACAACAATAACAACTGTAAACTCACAACTGTTTGGATGCAAATAGCTAATGGTGGGGAGAACTTCCTGGCTCTTAGCCATGCCACTGATACAAAAGTAGCCAAGAGCTCACAACTCTTTAAGAAAGCGATTGCATCCAATTGAGAAGACTCATCACCATATCCTTTGAAAACTATGTGACTAGATCAAGGGTGGGAGTCATGTGGCTTTTCAAATGTTGTTTGATGGCAACTTTCATTAGCTTTGGAGGGAGCTTTCATATACTGGAAGTGCGAGAAATACAAACAAAATAATGAAAAAGAAGAGATAGGTGGTGGTAAAAAGAAAAAATAAGAATACAAGGCAAAAAAGGGCTTTCTAGAGAGAGACAGAGAGCAAACTAAATGTTTAGAGGAAGAGAATTTCATGTGTTGGATATAATATCAAAGGACATATGTGAGGCATTGCACCATCAACAAGCTTCACAAGTTGGTGTTTGATGTAAGTTGGTGCTTAAGTCTTCTGAGTTTCTCATTCTCCTGTGCCTTCAGTTCTCTAGTGCTGTGACTCACACAACAAACAGAGCTTTGTTATCTTGCTATCCTGTGCACATGTAAACAATGTCAACTACATAGTGCGAGACAGAAACTGAATGAAGCCAAGTATCTGTGACTAAAAAGCAACTCCCAAAATTAGCATAAATGAGAAGAGTTCTTTTTCAAATAATAGCTCTCTAACTAATATGAAAAAGCCAACTTTTATGTTCTATTGCTTCATTTCAGTGGTTTGTGCTGTGCATCAAATTATTTCATAACAAAAATAACTTCAGAGTTTAATATTCAATACATCATATGCCTCTCTTCACAATGTAATGATGACCAGGATAGCACATGAAGTAGGCAGTGAATGAACTATGGTTTCAGTTTCATTGCTTATGTGATATCCTGTCATTATTTTGACTCAATAACCAGACTTCATGGATGAACCAGAAAGAGTTTATTAAGATAGATCAGCACAGGAAGACATTTTTTGTTCAAACTGAAGATCTCCCATCAGTTTCACTATTATCACTCCTCCCAACCACACATTCAATTCTCAGACTAGCCAGCCTTGAGTACCCATTTTCACCTCCTCCCTCACATTCACAAATCCTGAGATCAACCAGCAGCTGCATGGCACCAACTATCTAGACATTAACATTTCATACACTAACATAATACCATGGCAGATGGATCCAAAAAGGAGACCCCCTCCCTGCCCCCCAAGACCCCTCCAACCAAACCACATATAATATCAGACTCTCTAACCAACCCTTTTTCCATTTGGTGAAGAAAAGGGCTTTCTTTTTGCCCTTTTTTTTGGGGGGGGGAAGGGTCTTCCCATCCAAAATATGATTAATAATTTTTCTCTCAATTTCCCGCGTTTTCCATCATTTGCATTTTTTGTATTTTCAGTTTTTTTGAATTTTTGGTTGTTTCTATTATTATTATTATTATTATTATTATTATTATTATTATTCCCCTGCCCCTTTTCTCAGAAGAAACAAAAAGGAAAAGAGGAGCTGAAGACTGAAAGCAGAAGGAAAGAGAAGGTAGAGGTTAGCTTTAGAAAACAATCAGAATGGATGAGGTATTAAAAAGTTAAGTGAATTAGAAGGAAAGGGGTTTAAAATACAGTGGTTGAATTATAACCAATTAAAGGAGATATTTAAGGTTGACGTGGTAGAGTTTAGTTTTGAACAAAAAGTTAGAGAAAATATTTAATCCAGGAGAAAATCACACCATATAAAAGTTGTACAAAATGTTATTAAGATTTATCACAGAAAAAGAACAAGGAATGTATGGTGCAATGGTCACAGAATAAAGGAAATAATATTCATATGAATAAATGGAAAAGGATGTTGACAAGGGAATTGAAATTTACTTGTAGTTATGATCTTATAGAAAATTACTATAAATTGTTTTTCAGGTGGTATTTAACACCTGATAAACTAGCACAAATGTATAAAGGGAGGAATAATAAATGTTGGAAGTGCTACTAGGAGGTGGGAATGTTTTTCTACCTTTGGTGGGCCTATAGTAAAGCAAGGAAATACTGGGTAAAAATTAACTCTACTATACAAAAGATCTTGGGAGAGGACATAGCCTATAGATCTGAATTATATTTATTGAATGTGATTGACTATGAGAATAAAGTGGAAAGAAGACATAAAACATTAATATATTATATGGTTATAGACGCACGATTGGTATATGTTAAAAATTGGAAAAAAGAAGAAAACCTGAATATTTCAGAATGGCTGGATAAGATAACGGACTTGGCAAAACTTGAAAAACTGGCCAATTTTTATTAAAAGCAATGATATAAATGAATTTTTGACTATCTGAAAACCTTTTAAGGATTATATGAAAAAATTATGAGGGGATATAGTGATATTAGAATTCAATATGTAAGCATTATTTACTTATCTTTTGGACATATTTAATTGTTTCCTTTGTGATATTTAGAGACATGATAAAGTAATAGATATATTCAACTGCAATCTATATGACTTGGAAGCTCAATAATTTCATGTTCATATAAACTATATGTTTACTATAGGTGGTGGGTGGGTGGGTGGGGTTGTAGTATTTTTTTTTTGAGGGTTTTTTTCTTATTTGTGTTTGTTTTGTTTTTCTTCTTTCATTTCATTGTTTCTTTTTAGTATGTTCACTAATATTGTAATTGTCAAATAAGTTAATGCACCAATAAAATTATTATTAAAAATATACCTAACTAACTACAATATTGTGGCTTAGTATTGCCACAGTACTAATGTGTAAAATGAACCAAATATGATTTTAATCATTAATACTGATTGCTCTACAATTATACATACTGTGAACAAGCTTCAAGGGGAAAACAAGTAAGACAGAGAAAACGAGAACATATCATTAGAAAACCAATGCACATGTCACAACTGAAGGCTAGAGAGGTGCAATAAAAAATGCATACCATCACACATGCTGCCTTATGATGTGTATACTACAGAATGAGAACCAATTCCTATACTGTAAAGGGCACATTTGTGTTGGTAGATAGAGGTGAAACAAGAATGGTTTCCCACCCCATCTTTAAAACCTAGCGTTCTTTGCCATTTGTCAGCTAAACTGGGAGATCCGTCTCATCAACTTCTTGTTGCCTGGCCTCACAACTTGTGACCATGGTAAAGTCCAATCAGGTAGAGTTAACATGAATACTCTCCTTAAGTATTCTTAAACACTTGGATCCTGGGATACATATTATGAGAGAATAAGCAGAATCTCTGTTATTCTTTTAAGCTATATTATTATATAGAATTACACACACACACACACACACACACACACGCACACGCACACACACAGGATCAAAATTTTTTCAGTGTCTAGGCACATTGCATTCATTGCATTACATTTAAGGTAAAGCATCATACATCTTATAAAATATTAGGTTGTCCTAATCCATATACTGTCTGTGGGGGAAACACACAGGCATTAATGGAAAACAGCCATTTTCCATGGGCTCTGCAACCTGATTACTGCAGCATCCATTACATCTATGGACATCTATCTATCTGTCTGAAATGGGGCTTGAGGTCTACTCATCAGCCTATCCCTGCTGCACATGAGGGGAGCCTTCTAAAGTGTTTGAAAAGCTTTAGAAGCATCCTTCCACTTCATATCCCCCAAAACCACACTACCACTTCCTTTTTTTTCTGTTGAAGTTGGCACCTAGACTTGAGACTTGACTTGAGACTTGAAAGTATTTCGCAAGGACTTGAGTCATGACTTCAGACTTCAAGATATAGATTTGAGACTTGGAATAAAAGGTATCATT
>NC_056527.1:69210839-69219612 GCF_019175285.1 Sceloporus undulatus | reverse complement strand
CTTTCTGTATTCCACTTTAGCAGACACTCTTAGTACATTGCTACCACTATAATTTGTAAAAATTGAGTCCCATTTTTTTGGGAAAGTGGGCTATAAATGGATATAAAAACAACAAAAACAACAATACTATTCAGGCTTCAGAGGCTTAATTTCAGCAAAATATAACTCAAATTAGAACTCAGCTTTTGATCTCATTATACAAATGAGGTGGTGTGGGAATATGCTAGCCTGAAGTTATCTCTGTTTAAGGATAGGTGAGAAATGTGTTCAGTTTGCATTTCAATGAGCAATGAAATTCACACTTTTTGATACTAAATATGGACCTGAGTGCATTTAGATCTTAAAAACTGTATTTTTCTTAAGTCTGCTGTGCAGTTTATATTTCAGTAAAGGAAGCATACCAAGATCTGTACATATGAAAAGGGCACACAAAAATGAAAAACATATTTTAAATTTTATGTTTAATATTCTGACTTGTTCTGAAACTGATAATCATGATTTCGTAGTTTGGATGACAGAGGAAAATGTGATTAATTGAAGACTTTCTAGTTGGTTTGCTTACACTATGAAGGGTTGAAGTAAGAGGTTGCACGCACAAGCAAAAAGCTTTTTGGTTTTTAACTATGTTGAGATAGGGTCATCAATATACTGTATGTTTAATTAAATCACCCATCAGCCCAATATATAATCTGCAAATATTGCATGATATAGTGTTGTTGAAGAGAACTAGATATGGACCTGATCAGCAGCTAGAATGAAGACCAAGAGTAGCCTAAGAAAGATACCTCAGTCATTGTAAATATCTTCTATATTGCTTGTCAACTTTACATCATTTTAGAGATCCATCTTGTTCTAAAGCTGCAACTGACCTTCCAAGCACTGACTTTCTCTGAGGTAAGTTACCTAGGATGGTACCTTTCAGCCCATTAACCCAGCACTTTCTATGCTTGTTACACCTCAGCATCTTTTTAAAAATTCATTTTTCATCATTTTAAACCCATCTGTGAAAAAGCCTCTCTCATTCACCCTCACTTTCAGTTAATCCATATACTTAATTATCTGTTTTATCTCAGATGAATTGTGTGGTTTCCTGCACTTCAGCCATCATTAATAATGCAATGAATAATTTTTTAAATTCTAACAGTCAGCGTGCCACTATTGATCCAAGTATTAACAGAATGATTACAACAAAGAAAAATGCTAATAAAAGCAAGAAATATGTCTCATTACTGAACCTTTAAAAGTTATAATCACACATTTATATAATCACTGAAGATCAAAGCAGTGACACAAAATTAATGATGGAACCAAATCTTTCATGCACAAAAATATGTCCCTTTGAAAATAAACTTAGATCTTTAGTATGAAAATACCTCTTAAATTGAAATTAGAGAGAGTGATGTAATGTTTTGTGTTTAAAGTATGCACACAGTCTAATGCAATCAATATATCCTTCACCCAGAATAATATTGGATTAAATAGGCTAACAAGCTTGAAAGGCTATTTGTTTTGTTCCTTGCACCTACTATTCTAAGCTATACTGCCTCATTCTGAACACAGAGGCAGTACACATCCACACGGAGGCAGCATACAGCCATCTGTCAGAGTCATGTTCAATAAATACAAATTGGTAGTCGCTGAGGCAGGGAGCTGCTTCTTGCCAGAATATGCATATATTTTAAAAAGGCATGCTGGAAGGTTAAGGCAAGAGAGTCTAGATCCTTGTCTATTCTGGAGAAATCAAGCCTCATTTTAAAGTACAAACTGGAATTTCTTTCACTCCTGCTGACAAGGAAGGAAACATTCCCATTGATGTGTTCAGGAGAGCAATCAGTGCTTAACTGTATTGTTTATCTCCAATGAATGGAAACCTTGCCAAATTAGCTCAGACTGGTACCCCTCCACACACAAACACACATTGTAAGGTATTGTACAGTTTCCAAAGATGCCAGGCAATCCTATCTAGACTTGAAAGGGAGGTAAATGTCTAAATATAATTGGCTTTATTTCATGTATGCAACTCAATTGCTTTCTATTTCCCAAGACAATCTAAGAGTCATTGGGGCCATTCAGACTACCTTTTACCCCGGTTTAGAAACCGGATTAACCACGGGAAGTTCATGTTGGCCCTGATTCTTCCACAAGCAAAATCGAGGCTTTCACATCCGTTCAGGGACAAATGCCTCTTGGCGTGGGTCTTTTGAAAGAGGAGTATTTCCTGTATCTTTTGAGAAAAACCAGGTCCCAGCAAATATGAACTTCACCCTGGTCATGAATGGGTCAAGTTCAGGGGAGGGATTAGGTCAGAGGGAGGGCAGAGGGTGGAACATGCCTCCCCTTCATTGGGGTGAAGGAGGAGGAGGAGGAGGAGGAGGAGAAAGGGTGCCATGGAGGGCAGGATTGGGGCAGACAATACCATTGTCCAAAAGGTGAAAGAGGCAACAAGGGGATCAGCCATTTTAGTTAGACACTCACCCAAGACTTGAAGATGGCTGATTTCAGTAACTTAGGGAAATACTAGGTGTGATCCCATGGCCAGGAATAGTTAAAAAGAAGAGAGTTCAGAACAGATGGGAGTTTCTCAAATGGGAGATATTGAAGGCACAATTTTAAACTGTTCCAGTGAGGAGGAAAAATTGGATGTGTCTCAAGAAACTAGGATGGATGACTGAAGAATTTTCAACTGAGTTGAAAGAAATGGAAAAGGGGGAAATCACCAAAAACGATTTCAAACAAATAGGTAGCTCGTGTAGGGATAAAGTCAGACAGTTCAGGCCCTTTGATTATCTTGGCTGCTAGGGAGAGTTCAGTTTTCATTTGTTCTAAGACCCATTTTTAGCATTTAGCAGGCCATGGTATTCATAGAATTCTTCCCCAGTGCCACATTTCAAATGAGTTGATTTTCTTCGTATCAGCTTTTTTCACTGCCCAGCCTTCAAAGCCATACATAGAAATTGGAAATACAATGACATGGACAACCTTAACTTTAGTATTCAGTGATATACGTTTACCCTTTTACTGTTGTCAAGACAAGTGCTATCCATCCTATATCTGTACATTTCATTTTTTCCCCTGCCTAGATATAGTACGTTGCATTTCTCCAGATTGAAATTTATTTTGTTAGTTCTGGTCCAGTTCTCTAATCTGTTAAGGTCATTTTGAATTTTGATTCTGCCCTCTGGAGTATTAGCTACCCCTCCTTATTTGATGTGATCTGCAAATGTAAAAAGCTTAAAACTTAAAAATATACACTTTAAAAAACTTAAAAGAAGAAAGAGGCCCCATACAGACAGGACAAAATAAAGCTGCTTCGGGTCACTTTGGAGGTATGGTGTTTAAATGATCATAGAATCATAGAATCATAGAGTTGGAAGAGACCACAAGGGCCATCCAGTCCAACCCCCTGCCATGCAGGAAATCCAAATCAAAGCATCCCCAACAGATGGCCATCTAGCCTCTGCTTAAAGACCTCCCAGGAAGGAGACTCCACTACACTCCGAGGGAGTGTGTTCCACTGTCGAACAGCCCTTACTGTCAGGAAGTTCTTCCTAATGTTGAGGTGGAATCTCTTTTCCTGTAGCTTGCATCCATTGTTCCGGGTCCTGTTCTCTGGAGCAGCAGAAAACAAGCTTGCTCTCTCCTCAGTACGACATCCTTTCAAATATTTAAACAGGGCTATCATATCACCTCTTAACCTTCTCTTCTCCAGGCTAAACATCCACAGCTCCCTGAGTCATTCCTCATAGGGCAAGGTTTCCAGACCTTTCACCATTTTAGTCGCCCTCCTCTGGACACGCTCCAGTTTCTCAATGTCCTTTTTGAATTGTGGTGCCCAGAACTGGACACAATATTCCAGGTGGGGCCTGACCAGAGCAGAATACAGTGGCACTATTACTTCTCTTGATCTAGACACTATACTTTTATTGATGCAGCCTAGAATTGCATTGGCCTTTTTAGCTGCCGCATCACACTGTTGACTCATGTTCAACTTATGGTCTACTTGGACTCCTAGATCTCTTTCACATGTACTTTCATTCAGCAATGTGTCTCCCATCCTATATTTGTGCATTTCATTTTTCTGCCCTAAGTGCAATACCTTACATTTCTCTGTGTTGAATTTCATTTTGTTAGCTTTGGCCCAGCTTTCTAGTCTATTCAGATCATTTTGAATGTTGGTCCTGTCCTCTGGAGTATTAACTGTTCCTCCTAATTTGGTGTCATCTGCAAATTTGATAAGTGTGCTCCCAATTCTGTCATCCAGGTAATTGATAAAGATGTTGAATAACACTGGGCCCAGGACAGAGCTCTGTGGGACCCCACTGGTCACTTCCCTCCAGGAGGAAAAAGAGCCATTGTTGAGCATCCTTTGGGTTCGGCCGGTCAACCAATTACAGATCCATTTAACAGTTATTTTGTCTAGCCCACATTTTACAAGCTTGTTTGCAAGAATATCATGGGAAACCTTGTCAAAGGCCTTACTGAAATCAAGATATACTATATCCACAGCATTCCCTTCATCTACCAAGCTGGTAATTTTATCAAAGAAAGAGATCAGATTTGTCTGGCATGACTTGTTTCTCTGAAACCCATGTTGACTTTTTGTGATTATGGCATTGCTTTCTAGATGTTCACAGACTCTCTGTTTAATGATCTGCTCTAAAAGTCCAGAAAACACAGCAAAGCCACGCTCCAGTCCTTTGGCGTGGCTTCCGGACTCCTAGGACTCATGCATCATTTAAAAAGCATACCTCCAAAGTGACCTGAAGCAGCTTTATTTTGGCCTATCTGTATGGGGCCAGAGGCAAAATACTGAAACTTAATTTGAGGTTTCTATCTCCAACAAAGGTAACTCTTTCACTGGACTACAATTGGCAAGCTTTACCTATACAGCCCCTAAAAGCTTTTCCAGATGTAATAGTATACAGACTCATTGATAAATTCAATGTTCTCTGCCTAAATATGGATCAGTTACCATTGCACAGGACAGGGACAGGTGGATCTCAGGGGAAGTTTCTTTTCTTTTGGTAATGGAAATTTGTTTTCTGTTTCCTCTGCCTGCATTGAAATCCCTCAGTACAATTTTAACTGACAACAGAGTAACATCTGAGACAAAATTTAGGCCTGTGACAATAACACTGTCACCCTTTTTCTCCTGTATGGTTTTCAACAGCTTGGTAGGAATGAATATAGCTATCAAATTGTTCTCATCCCTGAAGAAGGGTGGGAAATGTATTTACTGTTCTCCATGCAGGTGAAGCATGAGGATATTAAAATGTTTCTGTCTGTCACATGAGGGAGAGGGGGCTGGAATTTCCATTTGAAATTTGATGTCTGAATGGCTTTATTGCCCCAGTACTTAGCTGAGTAGTAAAACAGCAGGGGTTGCAATTGACTTTTGTTACTGCATGCCTTCAAGTCATTTCTGACTTTTGATGACCCTAATGCAAGCCTATTACAAGATTTTCTTGGCAAGATTTGTTCAGAGGGGCCTTGCCATTGCTTTCCTCTGAGGCTGAGAAAGCATGACCTGCCTAAGGTCTCTCAGTAGGTTTCTGTGCTTTTGGGGACCATCTTAATTCATAATAAATAAAGGTGACAATGAGATGCTGAAATTCTGTGTTGTTGTTTTTGCCAATGACTGGATTCAAATTTGTCAACCCTAAAACACAAAATGTTACACAAAGGAGAGAGAAGTTATCTTTTATGCGAAGGTGTAGTTTTTAAGAATATAGTAAAGACAAGCTGGGATCAGTTTTCTGTTTCAGCTCCTTTGTGTTGCATTTCAACCAAAATGATCTGTTGAAGAAACACTCTTTTTCCTCTGGATCATGGATGCTGTGCTACTTGAATGCACAGACACACACACTTTGCAATTTCTGCAGCCACTGGATTGTATGATCTAAGATGGCCTTAAAAAGCATCAGTCTAGACTACTGGGTCAGAAACCCACTGATTCACCATGGCCAAGTCACACTCTCTTATCCTCAGTGGAAGGCAAAGTCAAACCCCTCTGAACAAATCTTGCCAAGAAAACTCTGTGATAGGTTTGCCTTAGGGTTGCCATAAGTCAGAAATGACTTGAAAGCACACAGAAGCAACAACAACAAAGGAGGGAGTGTGAATTGCACCTCTGCTGCTTAAGTGCCCAGCTTAATACTGAGGCCATAAAACCATTCAGAAAGAATTTCAAATGGACATTCTTTTGTCTGGTCAGTTTATTTGCAAATGGACCATCTGAATATTTTTGCCTACCCCAAGGTGGTGCTAAATTTCTTGGCTTGTTTAAAAAAAATTAAAGGGGGTGAGAAAACAAAAGTCTGTATGCTTACCAAATTGTAATTAATGATCCTTACATCTCTACATTTTTGCTAGATGAAGAAACCAGTGAAATTTTGAAAATTTAGGCCCGGAACAGATGGGCCTTTGCGGTGCCCTCATCACGTGCGAGGGTTGCCTGGTGGGCGGAGCTCTCACACTCTTGCATGTGACAAGGGCGCTGCAGCTGTGGTGCGCCCACCAGACAGGGTGTGTAATGGTGGCACCACAGCCGTGCTGCTTCCAGACGGGGTGGCGCAGTTGCGACGTCAACATGCCAGCTCTGGTGCTTTGCGGCATTGCAGCGCCGCCGCAAAAAGGCGCTGCTTCCGGGCGCTCCTTTTTTGCTCAGCAACAGTGCTGTGCAATTTGGTTGTTGAGGCGCTCCTGCGGAGCGAAGAGAGGTGCCAGGGAAGCGCCTCTTTTTAGCGCTCTGTACCACGCCTTAGGTAATATATTTTATGCTTTGGAGTTGGACCAATAAAGTTATCGCTGCATGTGGATTTTGATTTTTGTTGTATTTTGCTACATGTCCAACATAGCTACCCCTGAATATGTTTTCTGGATTTAAAAATGGACTTTCTCTTAGTTTTTTTTGTGGGTTTTTGGAATATGTGGCTGTGTTCTGGAAGAGTTTATTCCTGACGTTTCTCCAGCATCTGTGGCTGGCATCTTGAGAATGCTGGCATTGAAGTGAGTGAGGAATATATTCTGTGTGACCCTTGGCCGAGAGGAGGTGGTTTACATGTTAATCTGTGTGTTGATTTGTTATTGAATGGCAAGGCCTCAGGGTGTCTATTTAATTAGTGATCTATTGTCTGCTGGGAAAACCCCTGACTCTGGCTGGTTTTCATTTGCACTTGTATGATAGGATGTGGACTGGTAGACAAGATTTGTTTACTTTAAAATCCACAAAAAAACTATGGATGCCGGCCATGAAAGCCTTCGACTTCACATTGGACTTACTCTTGTTTAGAATCAGCATCACAGTTGCAATAGTATCTGGAATCAGTGCAGTTACGTTCGATGCCACAGGCACATTTCTGAATGCCAGGTCCAGAGCCACCCCAGTAATAGTGCTTTTCATTGGCACGTCCAATCCACCAGGTATATGGATTACCCTCTGTAAAGAAAAAAAAATATATACAAAAATTAGTTGTATTTAAAGCAGCAGAGTTCAGGGATTCTAAAGAATGAAAGTTATATGTGGATTGAATCTCAGGAGCTTATCTGGAAAAGAACTGCATTGATAAAACATGATAGTAAATTCTATTACAGACACACAGATAGAATCATTAAGAAATCATTGTATCTGTGACAACAGCCAGACAGTATTACTAATTCATAAGCAATCAGTGTCTTAGGAACTAGCCCTGATGTGAAACATGAAAACAACAACAAACCAGGTTGTTGCACCTGGGACTTCTCTAGCCCTGTCATAAAACAAGTTCATAAATAATAAAAAGTGCAAGTACCTGTTCACAAGAATCGTTTGCTAAAAGGAGCAATATAATAAAGGAGAAGACATGCAAAAGGGCAGCTAGGGTTTGGAGGAAAAACTGAGGGTGGGGGGGGGGGGGAGGATGAGCTGTTCATTTTGAACAAAATTAAAATAATACAGGGTCTCTATGTTTGACAGACGATTAAAATAGAAATTTACATATTGAAACTGAGGTACTGAAGCATGGGAAACAATAAACCTAGGAAGCTGACTCTGTCATAAAGGGAATTGAGAAGCACTAATCAAAGTCTTTTTGGTATCCTTTGGACAAAAGGGTTAAAAAAAAAAGAACACTTTTTGATCCCACAACATAACACCTGATCTGTGGCTACCAAGAATGAAGAAGCTGCCATTCTCAAAAGGTCATGATAGAATATGGAGTAGATGCAATTCTTTACATCTCCAGATATTTAAGGCAACAGTGCTGAATTGAAATTTTTGTTTTGTTTTAGTATGATGAATTTTATTGCAATTCTTTTCATGCTTTCTAAGCTGCACAGTGCTTTAATTAAAAGCTATATTGGTGGGCAATACAACCAAATACAAAGACTACCACACAATGTTAGGTTTATTGGGCCCATCTAAATCATTAAGGATAAGTATTCCTTGTTCTATGTTTAATGCCAGTCTATAGTTTTATATAGGTTACAATAAGAGCTTGCATGTCGCCCACATGACCTTAAGCAGACATAACTTGCAGCTGTCTAAGGTCAGTGAAAACCAGCTAGATATGAATCTAATTCAGGACTGATGAGTTTGGAATCATGGGGTCTCCTAGGAACTGTTGCAAGTTTTCTGCAGGTGAGAAGATGTTACACATTTTACCATCTATTGATGAAAACCTTGTATTGGAAATTGGAAAGCTGCACTCTTGAGATATCAGGGGAGATATTTCTGTGAAAAATCCATTTTATTGATTTTAATGCTTTGTGATAAATCTTCTGAAAAGAAATTAAA
>NC_056527.1:69176739-69207839 GCF_019175285.1 Sceloporus undulatus | reverse complement strand
AAGAAGCTCCGAAATGGAGCTTCTTTTTTTGCTCCGCGCGGGAGTCACGCGGTTTGGCTGCTGCGGCTCCCGCACGGAGCAAATGGCGGCGGCGGGGGAGCGCCGCAAAGCGGCGGTTTGTACCCTGCCATTCTTTCTCACCAGAACCTTGAAGAATTGACGGTTATACAGCCGACCCTCCTTATACACAGATTTTTTTATACATGGATTCAAGCATCCACGGTTTGAAAATGTTAAAAAAAAGTGTAAATTTCAAATATCAAACCTTGATTTTCCATTTTTATAAGGGACACCATTTGCTATATCATTATATTTAATGAGACTTGAGCATATACAGATTTTGTTATACACGAGGGATCTTGGAACCAAACCCCAGCATATAACAAGGGCCCACTGTAGTACCATTTGTTGGTCATCAGCAAAGAACTGACCAACAGTTCCTTCACCAAAGTGTCATGATGACAAGGGGAATGATGTGCCTGGAACCTACTGACCAACCCTTCAATGTCTTAGATGGGCTAAGAGGGTCTCAGAGTGGTTTGTTGGGAGAGACTAAAATATCTGCCTCACTGTATTACCCCAGGTAAGACAAGGAGCTGGGATGAGCCCCGAATCTAGTTAGGAAATAAATACCACACACATAGAGGATTTGGCCAATGAGTTCCAATGCTGCTCACTAAAGCTTTCAGTCCAACCAAGAGCTTAGACTGGTAAAGATGGACAACTATTTTCTGAAAACACTAAGCATTTATTGAACTTTTTAGCTTAAGCAAGCATTTGTAAAGCAAACATCAGATATGAAACCAACACTCTTTCCTCTTCTTCCATGTCACTCCTCTGAGAACAGGGTATGCCTGAATTATACAGGATGTAGCATTGACTTGTTTTGTTCTAATCTCAGGGCTGGGAAAGCCATCACTTTGTTTAGCTGACTCTGAGTACCAACTTTTGTAGTTACAGCAGGATTTGAAATACCAGCAAGTTTGACAATATGTAGTAACAAGTGAGAGTTAAGCAATTTTCTCTTTCAGGTTAAATGTGAACTAGATCTAAAATACAAGAGGCCTCATTAGTATACATGGCAGCCCCCAAAGAGGTAATATATACCAACAAGCTTACGATGTATTAAAAACAATATAGATTTGCCTTTCTGTAAATCTTAGATATTTTTTGGTTGACTTTCTAGAATTAACCAGGTATATTTAAGTGTTATATCTATGCACCAGAGTGAAGTTTAGCTCTGAGGCTTTTTTTAATATTTAAATATAGCAGGCAAGTGTGAAGCTTCTATCACTTTGTATATACTAAGTATTGCTTTCAAAAAGTGTGTTTACAGTGAGAAAAAACATTTATCATTGCCTTTATGCCTTTAAAGATATATTTCTTTAAAAAGTATAACATCATGTAAATCTAGAGGAAACAAAACAGCAGATGCAAAATATCATCCTGGCTATCAAACTTTTGATTAAAATGCCCTTTTCACAAAGGTAAACAACATTTCTCTTAGCTCCCTGAAGAACAAGCATGGATGGATTGCTGCATTTTCATTACAGGGACCATGTCTACTCCCATGTTCAGTATTCCCCCGTCCCTCTCAGACAAGCACTGCCATGAAAGAGACCCATCTTCTTCCAGTATTAGCAACTTATAAAAAGAATTTAAAAATAAAAAAATAAAAAGCAGCACAGATGTATCTGTCACGTCAGGCATCCAGCTGCATCTCAGGGAAAAGAGAATTCTTGACAGCTTCATTAGGCTGTCAGGAAGATTCAGTTTTGGATCCTAACTCTGAAAAGCCACTGCAGTGCAGATGATATCTTCCTCACTGGGACACCTATTCCTTTTGCAGCACCACTTAACAGAGGCTGGCTTGTTATGCTTTTCCTCCTGCCACAAACCCAATAGTGATAACAAATGTTCTTGCATGCTCTGGACTAGTAAATGAGATATTGGACTTGGGAGATTGACTAAACTGTGGAATATTTGGAAAGTCACTACATTTTAGCTCCCCAGTGCTGGTCTTAGGTGCTTTCATTTTGGGACAACAGAAGCAAGGTATTTTGCTACCTAAGATATTTTGACCCAACATATTTTGCTGCTTCAGATGAGGAAGCAAATGGTTCTCCATTCATCCACAACAAGGTACCTAAACCAGCCAAGGTTGCATCCACACTGCAGAAATAATCCAGTTTGACACCACTTTAACTGTCATGGCTCACTGCTATGGAATTCTGGGAATTGTGTTTTGTTGTGGTAAAAGACAGAGGCTAAATGTCTCACAAAACTACAATTCCTAGAATTCCATATCATTCAGCCATGGCAGCGAAAGTAGTGTCAAACTGAATCATAGAATCACAGAGTTGGAAGAGACTATAAGGGCCTTCCAGTCCAACCCCCCTGCCATGCAGGAATTCTCAATCAAAGCATGCCTCACAGATGGCCATCCAGCCTCTGTTTAAAGACCTCTAAGGAAGGAGACCACAATACAGATGGAAAGACTCCTCACTTCACCATGACACTGACTGGGATGAAATTTAGGGGAGAGTCAACTATGGTAAGCTGATTCTTCTCAGCATCACCCCAGTCTGTGCCAAGGTGAATCAAGGGAGAGTGGAAGTGGTTTAGCTGAGGCACTGCTGAGTGACTATGCCCATTATCCCTCCTTCTCCTCTCACTTCACCATGCTGCTGACCAGAGTGCAACCTAGCAAAGAGTCAACTTACCACAGCTGACTCTTTGCTAGGTTTTGCCCCAGTCAACACAATGGTGAAGCGAGGGGAGGAGAAGAAATAATGAGCCTAGTCACTCAGTGGCACATTGGCTGAACAGTTTCCACCCTCGGGCTTTTAATAAAGAATGCAGCTTTGTGACTCTGGTTGTGGTTGTTGACCACTGGCAAAGGTCAAGGCAATCCTGCAGTTGCTCTGTTCATGCTATTTCCCTAGTTTAGTGGGAAAACATGAAAGCTCCTACACAGCAATTCCTTGAGCTTCCCTTCCCTTCTGCTGTTGGTGAAGACGACATTCCTCACAAGTAGGAATCACAGTCACAGTGGGCACAAATAGCATCACAACACCACATCTCTTTTTCCTGGACCTATCCTACATTTCAAACCATCAAGAGGAATTAAATAATGTCCTCCATTCTGAGCATGACTAAGAAGCACACTGCATAACAACAAGTTCGCTTTTCTTCTTCAAGAAATTCATCTACTGGGCAGCCTATCCTCGCTGCAAATACTGGAATAGGAAGGGTCCTTCTAAAGTTCTTTTTACCTAGGAGTAGCAGCAGACAAGAGTTCAGAGTGCAATTGTTTCTCAAAGGGGAAAAGGTCAGCAAATGTGTTAGGCAAAATACAGTATATGTAATACACGAGAGCCAGCAAGGTGTAGTGGTTTGAGCATTTGACTACAACTCTGGAGATCAGGGTTCAATTCCCCATTTGAGCATATGGACCCACTAGGTGACCTTGGGCAAGTCACACTCTCTCAGCCTCAGAGGATGGCAATAGCAAACCCCGCTCTGAAGAAACTTGCCAAGAAAATTCTTTGATAGGTTCATCTTACGGTTACCATAAGTTAAAAATAACATGGAGTCACACAACAACAACTGCAATAATATATAATATGTCTATAAATAAATCATATGAAATAAAATTATATTTATATTAGTGTCTTTGGCTTTTATTTTGTAATGTCCTACATTTTTCTTGAATGCCCTATGTTTTGTGGTGCATTTTTATGGTTATGACATCTGTCATCCTGCCTCTGAGCAGTGAAACAGGTATCTTCCACTTAATCTACAATTTAGGGACCAGAGCACATGATGGTTCGAGTAAGGTTTCTTTCACAGTGCTCTGGTCCCTAACCTGGTGAATAAGCAGGGGCTTCCTGTAGAATTTTCAGATAATGGAAAAATACCCATGATTCACTAGAAAAGACAATAATGGCTGTAAGGCAGAAGACAGTAGGAAAAGAAGACTACAATACAGATGGAAAGACTCAATCAAGAAAGCCACAGCCCTGCATTTGCAAGACATGAACAGGGATGTTGATGCACAGAATTTGGAGGCCCCTCATTCATAGCATCACCACAAAGGGGGCATCTGAACTTATGAGCTGGCCTGGTTGCTGTGCAGCGGCAGCGGCCTCCCTGGGGGCCGGTGCACGAGTGGGCAGGCCCGCGCCGGGACAGGACGCCAGCTCCCAGGTCCCTCAGGAGCAGAAGTGGCACCCCATTGAGTGCTTGGGCTGCTTCCTAAGACTCCAACTCCCAGAATTCTTTGGGAACAGAGGGGAAGCGGCCCTCATTGGCTGGCAGCAGGGGGCTGTAGCCCCAGGATTGGCCGGGAGGCATTTTCGGGTCTCCTGGCCCCTGATTGGCCAAGGGGCCTATTTGGGCCCATGGGGCACCCGGAATCAGCTCCATTTTCAACCCAGCTCCCCTCCCTCCTTCCCTCCCTCCCTTGCTTTGGGGTTGGTGACGCGCTGTCACAACTTTCTAGCATAGGTCTCGGATCTGATGAGTGTGGTTTCCTGTGCGGCGGAGCACTGTTTCGAGAGTCCATTGGGGACCCAGGCATACTGAGGGACAGCAATATCGCCAATGTGGGGGTGACATTGATTCAGCGTTCCCTGGTGACATGGGTGGAAAATGCACATATGTGCATATCCGGTCGGGCGATGTTGGTTACCCCTCTGTCATCCCGAGGCATGGCTGTGACCAGGCGATTCGGTTCATTGACCAACACGGGTTGATGAATGACAGATCCAGGCTTTATGCTTTTCGGGCCAACCCTCCTCTTGTTTGATGTATTCAATAAAGTTGTGGCCTTTTCCTGCCAATTGGGTGTCCTGTCTTTATTCTTCTCCTCCCTGTCCCCCATCCCCAGCAAGTCGACGTTGACTTGATAACAGTTAACAACGAAGTATTTGATATGCTCTTCAGTATGCATCATGTATACTTTACTGTTTCTAGAAAGGGAAATGAGGCAAAGAAGCACATCCTTCTTAGAGCAAGAAAGATGGCAACCAGCTCACAGGCCCATTTCAAACAACAGTGTTTGGGTTATTTTTTACAGCTTACTGAAATGACAAGATCAAACACAGACGTATAGAGTCCCCAAAGAGCATCCCTGTATATGCAGTGCCCTTTATATCAGGTATCAAGTTCTCCCATTCTTTTTCCTGTCACCAATATTTAACAAGCAATTTTAACAACAGGGACACCTTGTGTCATCTTCCAGTCTATATGAACAAAGCAATCACACTATTTCTTCAGCATACCACACAAAGGATGGGCAGGGAGTCTCTAAAGACATGCAATTTGAACTTTCAATCTGGCACAGATCTGACACATCTTGGGTTAATTAAATCAACTGCCAGATCTTTGTCTTGTTCTGATTCTAGTAACTGTAATTTTCTCATCTGGATATAATAGGAAATCATGATAAATTAATCCAGGAAATGCTGAATCATAGTGTACTGATAAGAGAAAATGGTAAGGATCACTGGAGGTCAGAGATCACAGGAAAAATCAAATGGAAATATCAAGTTACTAAGTTAAGATATCTAGAGCTAATTCTGGTCTCTTCCTGCGGAATGGCAATTTCAGCTGAACATCTAGATCCGTACATTTCTCCCTGTTGAATTTCATTTTGTTAGCTTTGGCCCAGTTTTCTAGTCTATTCAGGTCATTTTGAATTTTGGTCCTGTCCTCTGGGGACTCCTCCTAATTTGGTGTCATCTGCAAATTTGATAAGTATGCCCCCAATTTTGTCATCCAAGTCATTGATAAAGATGTTGAATAGCACTGGGCCCAGGACAGACCCCACTGGTCACTTCTCTCCAGGATGAAGAGGAGCCATTGTTGAGCACCCTTTGTATCCATAGATTCTTTATCCACAGATTGAAATATGCACATTTGAAAATATTTTTTTCAAAATATAAATTCCAAAAAGGAAACCTTGATTTTGCCATATAAAACACCATGAGAGGGAAAACAGCTTGAAGATATGATTTGAAGAGGGGAAGTGGCAGAAAGAAAGAAGGATTAAGCAATTACTCCCATTGCTTCAATTTCTGCTTTTGCATTGTGCTTTGATGACAAAAGGTTTTGGACTTTTGTTATATATCTGTGGTTTCTTCTGAACCAAACAGAATATATGTAAAAAGAAGGTGGAAGAGAGAAATAGTTTCTACCCCTTTGTTTTAAAAATGAAATATTAGTGATTTTATACTGGATATGGGAAAGAGATTTTGGACAAAGTTATTTTTATTGTGCACATGAGAGTGAGTGAAAGATAAACATTGCTTTTTGCAATACACACAATTTCACATTGAAATGAAGGGCACTAAATTAAATGGATTTCAAAAGGGGGACAGAGAGGAGTGGATAAACTTGAGCTGAAATGAGAATAAGCACATAGGCAATTCATCAGGAAGTAATGGAATCTGCTGCACATAGAAAAGGCAACATCGGGACCAATAAAGATTAAAGTCAGAGAGCCAAGACCAAGCTGTCTCTTAAAAAGTGACTGTTTGATTCACAAAGAAAACATTTAGAAGAGTAATGGTCAGAGAAACATTCTCCTTCTCAGGATGTGCCTTTATCCTTAAGAATCTGTAATTTAATTATTCATATCTACTCCAGTAGGCTTTTTTTTTTAAAAAAAAACAAACAAACTCTTAGGCCTGTATTTAACACCCAGTGAAATAGTTACTGAGAAGTAACTGCAATAGTTAATAAATAAATGACTGTTTTGAAACATATTGAAAGCACATGCCCACAGAGACGGCAAGAGTTCAGGTACTACTATCACTGGGCCTCTCAGCAATCAGTTCATGGTAAGTAGCCCCAAAATGGTTTCTAGATTTAAATAGTTGTGGCACTCAGGATTATTGGAATCTAAGACCCCAGACTCTTCATAAAATCATCCTAAGAACCATTAATCTAGGGAGTGGGGGGGATGGAAGGAGTGCCAAAGTCTCCAGGATTTGTCCATTTCAGAAAAGATAGAAGAGACCTTAGTTCAACAGCAGAATATTTATTCTGAATTTATAAGATCTCATGTTTAATGTATAGTAGCCCTGTTTTGTTTTTTTAAAAAAAGGATGGGGAAAGACATGGAGGGCTGCTGGCTGAGCAAACGATGATCTTATCTGATACATCAGTGCAGAAGAGGAAATTTTTAAAAGATACAGTATCTACTAAAAAACCATGTCAGATCAATAATAATAATAATAATAATAATAATAATAATAATAATAATAATAATAATAATACTTTTATTTGTATACCGCTTTTCCTTCAGATCTCTCCAGTTCAGCATTATTTATTTATTTTATAATTAATCTTTATTGAATTTCTATTAAAAGAACATCGATATATATCCACAACATACAATCTACAGCATAGTTATAGAAAAGGCTGGAAAATTAAAAAAGAACAAAAACAAAAAACAACAAAACCAAAACAGAACAGAACAAAAAAGAATAGGGGAAAAAACACATACAATACAAAAATACATTTACATATGACCTAAATTGACATCCTTATACATAAAATCATACTTCCTGAGCTTCTGACATTTCCTTTCTTTATATGATGATAACCAGCTAGATCGACTTGTAAATTTGTTGCAACTTACTTGCAGCTTCCAAAGTTTGTTATAATAAAAATACAAAATAACAATCTGAACTATTAATACTTTAACTTCTAGACAGACACATCTATATCTCTAAATACTATTTTGTTACACAGAAAAGTAGCATATTAACTGTTTCCCCTCCAGTCTCTTCCCTCATCTTTGGTATATATCCTTCGAAAAAGAAAAGAAGAATATATAATCAATGTTTCCTTCTTCATTTACTAAAACCTCAAGAGTTCTTAATAAATTTGCATTTAAATTTTCTGGGAAGCACACAAAAATAAAAAAAAATTATTTCTGAAGTGGATATGTAGATGTCTATAAGAAAGCTACACTGACAAGAATATAGGGCCTCCGCACTCTATTTTTCTGAGCAACTGGTATTTAGAGATGGTTATACTCTGATCCTGGAGGCAATATATGACTATAGTTGTCAGATCTCAGGACATTGCACAGAATCCCCAGTTTGTTAGGCCACCTCTAGGCAACAGACTGGTGTTCACATTCTCCAGTTTTCTTGGGGTCAGTTCTGCCGATGGGACAAAACCGCACATAGATCTCCAGTCAGGCTGACAGCCTTCTATGCAAATACACTTATTTTCAAGCAGGAAAATATGCACATGTCAGAATGAAATGCTATGAACAATACTTGTAGTTTCTTAATGCATAATGTTTAATGGCTTCATCTTTCCAGACCTATGACATCATCAGGGGCATCCTAGGTATCAGGTTTATGGGCTGGAAATCACAGTGTTTGGAATGATCCTGGCCTGGGAACTTTATATAACTACTAGACAATGATAATTCCCTCCAGAAAATTGTCGAAACACTTGCATGTTAGTGGCCATCACTTATATCCTGTGGTATTGGAATCCAAATATGCACTCTGTGAGCACTTGCTTTGTAGTATATGCGTCATATAGAAATAAATGAAAGGTCACCATGTGCTTGAGCCTCTTGCCTAAAAATGAAATACAGTATTAGAGACCAGCCACAGTGTGGATGGGGAGAGAAAGGTTTTACCATAATAATTTTCCTCTGCCGTATAATTTAAAGGATTTGCCAAACACTGAAGGCATTTCTAGTGGCTATCTCGGCCTGAGATCTTTGATATACTTCTTAAAAGAAGTCAGCAGTACTGAGACAGCCTAGAGACCTAGCATGGCCAAAAGCCAACATCGATGAAGCAATCCACCAGAGCCTTCTGGAATTAAAGTCTGGATATCAAATCAAATGCTGATCCTGTTGAAGCTGCTGCAGTGGCAGACAAAAAGGAACTGGCACTTTCAGCAGGAAGCCCCTTATATAGGGCTGTCAGAAGGGGGTGACTACTGACAATATTCTATTTAGAACATTGTAGAATGCTCCAAAGGGGCGCTATGCAGGATAACCCAGTTGTGTGAGGCACAGAGATCAGGAGAAAGAAGCATGTCTTCTGTTCCATCATTTAGGAAGATATTAAACAACATTAGGCCCACGATGGAACCTTGAGGCACTCCACTAGTCATTTCTCTTCAGAATGAAGAATAATGAGTGGTGAGTACTCTCTGAGTTCAGTTTGTCAGCAAATTACAGATCTACGTAATATCCCAGAAACAAACTGGCAGCCAATGGTGCAGTTTCAACAGGGGTGTTGTGTGGTCTCTGTAACCTGCCCCAGTTAATAGCCTGGTTGCAGTTCTTTGGAACAGAACATTCTTCAAAGGCAGCCCCACATAGACTGCATTGCAGCAGTCCAAACGGGATGTAACCAAGGCATGTACTACTGAGGCCAGATCAGGTGTCTCAAGGAACAGGCACAGCTGGCGCACAAGTTTTAAATGTGCAAAAGCACTCCTGGTCACTGCAGAGACCTGGGCCTCCAGGTTCAAGGCTGAATCCAAGAGTACCCCCAAACTGTGAACCTACATCTTCAGGAGGTGTGTGACCCCATGTAACACAGGCTGGATCTATATTGCTTTATCTGCCTTCTGACGACTAGGAGCACCTCTGTGATTGAGTTTCAACTTGTTTGCCCTCATCCAGTCCATTATTGATGACAGACACTGGTTTAGGACCAAGAAAGCCTCCTTGGATTGGGATGGAAAGTAGTAATAGAGTTGAGTGTCAGTGGCATATTGATAACACCGCACCCCAAAACTCCAGATAACCTCTCCCAGCAGCTTCATGTATATGTTAAATAGCATAGGGGACAACACAGAACCCTGAGGAACCCCACAGGCTAATGGCCAAGGGGTAAAGAAGTAGTCTCCCAATACCACCTTCTTAGTTCGTCTCAGGAAGAAACAAAGCCAATGTAAAACAGTACTTCCAAGCCCCATCCAAGGAGGTGGTCTAGAAGGATACCATGATCAATGGCATTGAAAGCCGCTGAGAGATTCAGCAGAACCAACAGGAACACACTTCCCTGTCTAGTTCCCTGTGTAAGTCATCCACCAAGGTGACCAAGGCTGTCTCTGTTCCATAGACATTCGTATGAAAGAAAAACCTTTACCTTTACCTTTACCCTTCCCCTATCCTGCCCCTTCCATCTCTTTCCAGACCACCTATTCCACCTCATCCATTTCTCAGGCACACAACAACAACAACAACAACAATGAGGTATCTTGGGGATGAGACCCAAGTCTAAATATTAAATTAATTTAAGTTTCATATACACCTTATACAAATAGCCAGAAGGTAATTTTATACACAATATTTTAAATAATTTTATGCATGAAACAAAATTTGTGCACATTGAACCATCAGAACCATGAGAAAGTAAAGGTGTCACTATCTCACAAGCCACATGGACAATTATGGGCCCCATTCCCACTAGCTTATAACACGCATCAAGAATCGAATTATGGGTGCAATGTTCCCATTTGAGTGCGCATTCGATCCTCATTGCACCGATTTAGTTCCCATTGGAATTCAGATCTGATCCCCATGTATTCGATCTTTCCTTGGAAAACCCGAATCAGTGGTGGGTAAACCGTTTTTTCCAGAGAAGATGCCCACTTCATTAACTGTACTGCTGGGGTTGGAAGCATGATATAACAGCATATGCATTAAGCAAAAATTGAAAGAAAATTGTTAAATGGATAGGTCAGTCTCCTCTCTGATACTATTTCCTTTAGCATCCTCCCACTCTAATAAGAGAATAGCCCACACAGACAGCAATTGTGTTGCTTAGCAGGTTTTCTTATCTCCATAAAACACCAAATCCCTCTGCTCATTATCTAGTTGTTCTTCCTGGCATTGTTTGTATTTAGTATCTCAAGGCCATTTAGTAGAAAATTTCCATGAGTGCTGTTTGAAGATGCTTAATTTAGGTTAAATACAAATGATAGGGGAGTTTATTTTTAGATTACTGAAAGTGGACTGAAAAAGGAATCTTTGCTCATTTCATATACAACATTTTTCTATTATTTCATATACTTGAGGCATCAGTGGTACCAAAGAGCTGTGTGAGTACATCGTGGAAAGTAAATTCTCTCCCAAGCTGTGGTCAGCACTTGTGAAAACTTTGTTCATCTTCAGTCATAGCAGCTGTTGAAGTTGTCCAGGTATTTGTGTATTTCAATGGCTTCCCTGTGCATCCTGACTTGATAGTTTTTGGCATGGTCCATAATTTCAGTGTTTTCAAATAGCATTTTATGCCTAGGATGGTGTATAAGTTGTTCTGCTACTGCTGATTTTTCTGGCTGCAGTGTCTATCACATTTCTTGATTCGTGTTTGAATGCTGCATTTATTGGTCCCTATGTAAACATGTCTGTGGCTTCACAGTATGCCGTAAACTCCTGCACCTGTGAGAGGGTCTTTCCTGTTCTTTGCTATGCACAGCATTTGCTGGATTTTCTTGGTTGGTTTGTAGATTGTCTGGAGATTGTGTTTCCTCACCAGTTTTCCTTTTCTGTCTGTAACTTCTTTGATATATGGTAAAAATACCTTCCCTTCGGGTGGTTGTTTCTCCTCACTCTTATGGGTTTTTCTGGGTCTGACAGTCCTTCTGATGTTTGAGCTGGAGTAACCATTAGCCTGTAGAGCCCAGTCCAGGTGCTTCAATTCATCTTTCAGGAAGTGGCATTACAGATCCTTTTTGCTTGTTTTACCAGTCTTTTTATTGTGCTTTTTTTTTGTCCTGGGTTTTGTTCTTGTGTAGGTATAATTCCGTATGTGTAGGTTTTCTGTATACTGTGTGGCCCAAATGTTGGTTCAGTTTGTGGATGGCCAGGACATCCAAACACTAATAGTCCAAAACCCCCACAAAAAAACTAAGCTTGGATAATGTTTAAAGTGTGAACAGAGGGACTATGAGGTGACATACCAAACCCATGTGTAAGTTTAAGTCTTTCCAACAGTGGCTAGTCAGCTGGCTCTGGAATCTCATAATCAGTGCATGAGGGAACAATGGACATCTCTTGTTTATTCCTTGCAAGAGGTGTCCAGAGATATACAACCCCAGTTTATGGACTTTCTATTTGGCTATCAGTGATTGCAAGCCTTTTCCTCCACATGTGTGCTTAATGTTTAATCAAAACCAGCTTTTGTCTGTGTATACTTATTATGTGCATGTAGGAAAGAGAAGAAGCAGCACAACCATTTGAAAACATGGTCTTCAAGAGAAGCCAAATCCTCATCCATTAAATCAGCACAACCAACCATATCAGTAATTAACAATATTGCTCTGCTAACCCTTAGTAAGGAAACAGCTTCTCGATAACCACTAGGACAACTCCATCATTCCTTTAGTAGGAAAGGCTGAAATTTGTGCAGATGAGAGCAAAAAGGAGTTTGAGAAATGAGGGAAAATAAAGTTTTATGGGGTAGAAAAAGGGACAACTTCAAACATACTGCCTCCCAAGGATGCAATTATTTAAAAGGGGGGAAATGTAGGATGGTGGAAAGCAATGACAATTTTAGAGCTAAAGGAAACTTCTGATTGAAAAGTGCATACTTAAATCAGAAAAAGAAGTGAAAGCAGCTATTGCCAGTTTTAAACTATTCAGAGTGTTCAAGTGCAATTAGCCCAAATGACTGTTGTATATCAAGAGTAATAACCCTTCTGGCAGCTGATGAGGGGGGGAAATGAATATATATAAGCTTGTGGGTGAAGAGAGCCTCATGGTAGACAAAGTCTCATTTTTCCCCCAAGGGAAAAGATCCAAAGATGTCATGATTGGTAACACATGAACTTGGTAATGATATTTTTTTTAAAAAAGGAAGAAAGATTCCAGTATTTTAGTCATCAAAATCTTTATGAAGATTCTCTGCATAAGTCACTGACAAATAAATAACAGATTTCATGTTGACATCTCAAGACTGCACTCATACAAATATATATTTTAATGTTTTTTGAAAACCCTATATTGGAAATGTGTGTGTGATGAATAGACCTGCCTAGCAGCCAATCAGGAAGGAGCATTTGACCAGCCAATGGGAAGCCAGCTGGGCTGAGTTAAAATCCTGGGAGGACAGTTAGAAGGGGGTTGGTTGGGGGATCAGAAGCCGGAGACAGGTCATGTTCTGAGAGTTCCTGAGGGGACAGCTTAAAGTTGAATTTAGACCACAAAAGGGTCTGATTAGTCCAATGTGGGACAGTGTTAGGTTTAAAGAGTCTAGTAGTAACAGACTCAGAGTAAGCTGGACTCTGAGATTGGAGGTTATATTAATATTTTAAGTAACAGCTTGTGACTAAGTAACCAGTCAACTGTAACCATTTTAAATCCAAGTCACAATAAACTTTTGATAGTGTTTGAACAAATACATGGCCTGTGTTTTACAGTCAAACTACGCTACCAAACTTTAAAAAGAAAGGGGTTTGACCATCATAGTTGTAGAGTGTGGTGGGAATTTGTGTGGTTCTTTAAAAATAAAAAACAACAGCAAAACAACAGCAGTAGCTTTACAAACCGCCAGGTTGTGAGTTTAATTCCAGCCAAGGACTCAAGCTCGACTCAGGGTTGCATCCTTCTGAGATCGCTAAAATGAGTACCCAGCTTGTTGGGGACAATTAGCTTACACATAGTAAACCGCTTAGGGAGTGCTTAAGTGCACTGATAAGCTGTATAGAAATGTACTTGCTATTGCTATTACTGTACAAACAATTTTAAATATTCATTATAACAAAGGGTGTTGTGTAATCCTATGCGTTGTTACCTAAAAATAAGCCACTGACCATGGTGGAACTTAGATTTCTGTCCAGATGTACATAGGATTACACTGTGTTCCATTCATATCCTGTTCAATTGCCTTTAATTGACTAGTATCAATGACCATTTGCTCTATTGTATGGCTATCATGTGTTTGCTATTCATGCTTCAATTTTTGATTATTAACAAGTTTACCATTGTATATAGGCAATGGTTTTTCCTCCTTCACTTCAGTATGTAATGTGCAAGACAATGTTTGCTATGATTTATACAGGGCATCCTACAATTTGTCTATTTTTCAACCAATTATGCAGATAATTAATTGTTCATTTTTGGTGATAAAATGAGCTCTAGAGTATGAACAGCTTGTTGTTTGGTGCCTTTGGTTCTGACTTAGAGTGACCCTAAGTGGTTTTCTGGGGCTGAGACTGTGTGACTTGCCCAAGTTCACCCAGTGGGGTTTCATGGCTGAGCAGTGATTTGAACTTTAGTCTCCAGAATCGTAGTCCAATGATCAAACCACTACACTATGCTGCCTCACAAATAGCCTTAAATGTCTTGGGATCTAGCTGGATAGCTAAAACATGATCATCTACCCCTTATGCCAGCCTCAACATGACATTCTCCATCCAAGGGCTCCTCCACACTGGGGGAATCACTATCGGGTGTGGCATTTGCCTGCCTCCTGTTAAAATGATGAAGAGATGGTGTGAGTGAGTGAGGTGAGGCTCAGTGAGAAAATAAAGGAGATGCTTCAGGATATTTTTTTTTAAAATGAAAATTAGTCTTTTAAAATTTTCTTTATAAACACCACATTTTATCATATTTTGACTTTAACCACATGAAACAATGTACATGTAAATATCTTTAGGCTGTGTGTATGATACTGTAATTTAAAGGTATAATTTCAATTCTGCTAGTTATTTATGTCATAAGTATTGCCTTTATATTCAGTGACATACAGGAATTATGATTTATGAGGAACAGTAGCACAAAAAAAACCATTACTAAAGATTGTGTATGGTGTGGTTCAGGAGGAGGTCAATGAGGGAGCAAAACCACGAGTTACTGCACTGGGTAACATCAACCCTAGTGATGCCATTGCTCCACACTATTCCAAAGCCTCAGGATTTGGTGGGAATTATAGTTGCAATTACCAGACTTTGCTGATCTGTACAATGCTATTCTTGTTACAGTATTTTTGTTGTTGTGAATTTCCAGTAATAGCCACAGCTTTTAAAACTTACTGCAGGGTGTGGGTCCCCCCCCCCCCCCAGTTTCAGGAGTTTCTGATACAAGCCAGGTAAATATCATTTAACTGCATCTCATGTCTCAGTTCCTTCCACTGTGTTTTTGGGCAGTCAGACTGTCCACATATAGAATGAAGGTGTGAAGTTTGCCATGGAAGTTTTTCACAGTCTTCTTTCCTCTCGTTATATTCCTGGTTACGAGATTCAAAATTTCTTCTCCTTCCCCCTCTTTCTTTTATAATTTTAGTACGAAAGTGCTATACCATTTTAGCACTGTAACAATTTTTTTTTAAAAAGAGAGCAATAGAGAATGTGGATACCAGGGAAGAAGTATAGGAGAGCATGAGAGGAGGGGATGGAGGGAAAGCACATCAACACCATGATTTAACTACACCTCAAGCAAGAGAAAAGAAAGGTTGAAAAGAAACATGCAGACCAGAAGCAGTGCAAAAATCAACTGCAAACAGTAACAAATCAGGACCAAATGCCTGGATGGGCATGCCTGGATGTAGAAGTAGAAACAATTATTACAAGATATGCAGCTGTGAAACAGAAAGCCCCACATTTAGTGGAACTATATGTGCACTGTAGAGCAGCTCTGAGTCAAACATTGAGCTCATCCCACCATCTGGTTGGGATGATTACTGGAGAGACAACAGTGTCTATGGAATGTTCTTCCCAGAGAGGCTCACCTGGCTCCAGTGACATTATTCTAGCTAAACATTTACCAATGGTGACAATATCATGCCAGGAGGTTTGTATTTTCTGAATTAAAATTGAAGATGCACTTTCACTGTAATATCTTGATTTTTTTGCCCAAAGGAACCAGCTTTCTAGTTAGCAGTCAGCATGTAGTGTGGCTTCTTTTGTTAAAAACTATCTATCCCTGGGGAGCACATTTTTGAGTTTCAGCGTGGCTCACTGAGTCACACTGGGTCCTGCTAAAGCAACACCGTTTTAATGTATCATTTCATCAAAAGTGTCCTGCCTTACCCCATCATGCCTGATCCAGTTGAATAATGCACCTGAAGTGAAAGCTGATTAGACAGGAAGGAGGCCTGGCAGAGCATGACTCATACAGAAAGGCATTGGGCAGCCTCTTCTGTGGAAGATTAATTTGGGCTCATGGAAGCATTGAATGAAGTATTTCATTTCTTTCTTGCATCACTTGCGGAATAGTTAGCAGGCCTTAAAAGCAATTTGGAAACTATTCCTTTAACACAGTAACTTTCTTTATTATCTATGAAAAGATTTATACTAGGCTCAGGGGGATATTAAATTAGCAGCAGGGCTGGCCCTGTCATTAGGCAGAGTGAAACAGACACACCAGGACGGAGTCAAATTCTGACAGGCAGCAGCAAGGTTTTGGAGAAGAAAGAGTTTTTGTGTCATGCACTGTGCCCTTACTTCTAAGTTAAATTAGTCTACTGCTTTCAAGTGAAGTGCTGTCACCAGTCCTGAAGAAAGATTCCATTGCCTGTCCATGGAACAGGAGGGGGTGCCACCTTTTCCTTCTCCTTTTTTCAGTCCCAGACCACAAATATGCAGCCCTGGCTTGCTGTGAATAGATCTGCTTTGTAGAAAGGGATATGTCTTAAGAGGGTCAATTGGAACTGATACTTACCAGTCTTAACTATAAAAATGGAATAGTAGGTGGGGTGACATGTTGCAAATTAAACCGCAACAAATGTTGTTTTACAGAGCAAGATAAATTCTCCTCCACTGCCTTTCTCTCAAATATAGAAAATGGTGCCATGATGAGGTGGGTCTTTGAGAAATAACAAGATTTGCTCTTATTTAGACTTCAAGTTATTTTGTTAATTGCCCTTCTTTCTAAACTCTTTCTAGAAATGAAACTTAATAAAAAAGAAAGGGTTATAAGCTTTCTAAATATGCACACAGGTTTTGAAATAGCATTTCTGTGTTGCTGAGAACAGATATTTAGAGATGGCACTAACATTAATCCATACTTGTGAAATGAAGCATCTGACAAAAGCAGGTAATTGCCAATTAGCACAACTTGTCCCCTGGCTTCCACTTCTCTTTCACAACACAATTCTTCATTCAAAATGGAAGACTGAATTTACTCTTTGGGGATAAAAGAAGCCACATTTCAGAATGTATCAGAATGCACACCTGCCTTTATATTTTTAACTGTCACAGAGCAGATACAGGAAAACCAAATGTCATACATTTTATAGGATGAGATTGGGAACATAACAGAGTCAGGACACAGGGGGAACCCTTGGCATCTTGGTCAATGGTATGTTTTGCTACCTTTCATTCAACATGGAGAAATGTAAGGTACTGCACTTAGGGCGAAAAAATGAAATGCACAGATATAGGATGGGGGACACCTGGTTGAATGAAACTACGTGTGAAAGGGATCTTGGAGTCCAAGTAGACCATAAGTTGAATATGATAGCCCTATTTAAATATTTGAAGAGGTGTCATGTTGAGGAGGGAGCAAGCTTGTTTTCTGCTGCTCCAGAGACTAGAACACGGAACAATGGATGCAAGCTCCAGGAAAAGTGATTCCACCTCAACATTAGGAGGAACTTCCTGACAGTGAGGGCTGTCCGACAGTGGAACAAACTCCCTTGGAGTGTAGTGGAGTCTCCTTCCTTAGAGGTCTTCAAACAGAGGCTGGATGGCCAGATGTCGGGGATGCTTTGATTGTGATTTCCTGCATGGCAGGGGGTTGGACCGGATGGCCCTTGTGGTCTCTTCCAACTCTACGATTCTATGATTCTATGATTTGTGTCCCAGATCAAAGCTCATTTACTTTGACTCATAAAATAATCTGGGAGCTTTTGAAACTAACAAGAAAATCAGAAAATGCTAGTTTCATGGGGGATGCTTCCAGAAGGACAGGCCTTAATTCTATCAGTTAGTTGGCAGTGTATACCTATGTCATCTTCTCCTCTTTTATATATTTCTGATTAAAACAGACAGGCAAAAGCAATGAGAAAGTGTTGGAAAGCTGCAAATTGGCAACAATGATGGCTGGATTACCCATAAAATTCTCTTTTGAAGCGAGGATAGTTCTACGATTCAAGCTCTACTCTTATATTCTAAGTTGTGTCCAATAAAAAGAGCTAGGATTTTTGCAGCAAATGAGGATTTCCCCCACGCTATTGTCCTCTACTCCACTCCAGTAATCAGTGCTATTGCTAACAATATAAATTAACATTTCTCTTCAGTCTAATGGCTACTTTACCCTTGGACACACTAACACTGCCACATGATCTGTAATGTATCATACTATTTATAATTAAGTTTGCAGGAAGATGTCGAACTTGATTTGAAGTGTATCTTTTTAGAATACCCTAAATGATGTGCTTACCTGCTGTAGAATCAGTACATACCGAGATCTTGTAGCACCTTTGAGACTTACTGAAAGAAAGAAATTGGCAGCATGAGCTTTCGTAGACTTCAGTTTACTTCCTCATATGCATTTGGTGGAGTGAAAGCCAGGTATATATCTCCCCCTGGCTTCCACTCCACCAAATGCATATGAGGAAGTAGACTGAAGTCTACAAAAACTCATGTTGCTAATTTCTTTCTTTCAGTTAGTCTCAAAGGTGCTACAAGAATTCCCTTGATAGAGACACTATAGTTCTATTGATGTAGCCTAGAATCACATTGGCTTGTTTTAGCAGTCGCATCACAGTGTTGACTCATGTTCAACTTGTGGTCTGCTAGGGGGTCATTTCCACTACGATAAACTCTGAATCATGATTCAAGGTATATGCCCCTAGGTACCACTGGAAATCGATCCTGATCCTCATTTGATTGATTTCAGTGGGGAAAAAGCAGAGCAAGCGCAAAAAGCCCAGGCTTTTTTGGTAGCAGTCATTTTGAGGGGGATTTTTTGTGAGGAATCGATTCTGGCATGTATCCAATAAGTGGGAGCACCAGATCGGAATCAATTCTTTCAGAAGGGAGAGACAAATGGCAGAGGGGTGTGTGCCATTCCCAGTGATGTCACACACACACCCAGAGCTGCTGGGTCATTTTTCAAAAAAAAAATTATTGAAAAATTGATAGATTGGTCAAGCAAGTAGTTGCTAGACCATTCTATCAATTTTTCAATTAATTTTGATTTAAGGGAAAAAAGTGTCCTCCTTTTCCTTCTCTCCACTCCCTCCCCAGCATCCTGTGATCTCCCCAGCCTGCCTTGCTCTGTCCTCTCCAGCCTGCCTTGCTCCATCCCGGCCTGCCTTGCTCTGTTTCCCCTGTCTAACCTTGCTCTGTTCCCCCTCAGCCTCACACTCTCTCAACCTCAGGTCACACTCCCTCAGCCTCCAAACCCTCCCCCCCATTTCTAAGCTGGGCTTACATCAGATGATTGACAGGGGATTTTGAGGTGGTGCTGCCAGTGGGAATGACAATCATGCCAAAAACCAGTGATCAAACAGGGTAAAGGGAAAAAAACCCTTTCATAGTGGGAACCAGGGATCTTTTGACATCACTTTCCAAAATGGAGCAAACACAAATCAGGAAGTGATTCAAACTGTCAGTGGGAATGAGCCTTAGGACTCCTATATCCCTTTGACATGTACTGTTGTTAAGCTAGGTGTCCTCACTCCTATATATGTACATTTCATTTTTTCTCCCTGAGTGTAGTACCTTACATTTCTACCTGTTGAAATTCATTTTGTTAGTTTTTGTCCAGCTTTCTAATCAATCAAGGTCATTTTGAATTTTGATCCTTTGTTCTGGGTATTCACTACTCTTCCTAATTTGGTGTCATCTGCAGATTTGATAACTATGCCCTCTATTCCTTCATCCAACAATAGATAGCTAAAGTGAACCAGAGAGAATCAGCTCTTCTAGATTAGCATTCCCTCCAGTGTAACAGTCTCTTAATATGCACACTTACACCCACCCAAGGAGGCATGGTGCAGTCCCTTGCCATATGTGAATAATTCATATGTGAATAATGCAGACAATTACACAGAGTTAATTATATGGGTCTTCTCCCCTCCCCCATTCATTGCATTTTACAGTCCAGCACATTCTTGGTTAGATGGAAATAAACAGATGTATTCAATCCATCCGTTTTGCTGTTCAACAAACATACACTTTACACACAGGCAGAATTGTACCGGTAGAAGCAGCCTTGGAATTCTGCCTTCTGAATGGGTCTTTATTAAGTGAAAACCTAGTATTACAGGATAGAATGGAGAAGAAATCCATACTTCTCTTTTCACTTTTTCCTAAAGCACAAAGCCCTTGTGCAGGTGAAATATTAGAACACATGTTTACAAGAGCAAGACAATCATCCCAACTATCCCTACAAGAAAAAGAGAAGGCACTTGATATTCTGTCCCACAAACCCAGAGAAAACATTTGGAAAACAATCCTCAAAACATTTCAGAAATACAGTTAATTTCTTACAGAGCCTTTTCTTTCCACAAATCTATAGGAGTGAGTTCTTATATTTATTCCTCTGCTGTACCAAACAGTGGGATTTTTAAGATACAACATGAACATTCAGTGTTGCCCCGACTGAAGACTAAATAAAATGATAAAAATACATATTTAGCCTGAATACATGAAACAATTTTATTACTGAATTCTGGGAAATATGTGTATTCTCTATTGCATGTTCAAAAATATCTAACTGCTAAAGAATTTAAGATAATCACTTGCCTTTAAAACAAGTACTGTAATTTGATTTAACAAATATGACTGTTAATTATTACTAGGCTAGGCCATCTTTAATATTTTCTACTTAATTCCATATTGTAGGAACACACTAGAATAAACTTGGATGTGCTTAAATTTAAGCTCTAATGATTAATCTCATTTAAAAAAAGCAGTCTCATGAATAATTACTTGCACATTACAAAAACTTTCTTTTGACTAAATATGTAAAATATATAATTGCGAAGGTTTAGCTGTTTAATCTAGAATAAAACTGATTTTTATAAAGCACCTGATATAGCACTATTTGATAGAAATGTGACGTCTGCATATCATTTTAAAAACAAGAAGACCACAAAAAGGACAACTGCTATCTCAGCCTTTATAATATACACTATCGTACATTTACAAAAGTGTCTAGGTTCAATGGTTAATTGTACAAATGAGTGCTAACACATAATGTAGTTCTTAAAATACACACTAGACTTACATCCTTGAAGTAACTGGATCTAAACTTTGGAATTAAGGCTACTAGCTGGTTATTCCACAGTAGGTAGATTTAGGAAAGTAGCTTATAAAACCTCTAATTAAAACAAGGCTCAGTATTACAAAAGACTTATCTTGGTTAGCTCATACCCTACTTCACAAAAGACAGACCTTTGGGTATATGAGAGACAGTAAAGGCATTTTAAGATAATTTATTTGACTGCAGGTCCAGCATGTGCTTGCTAAATATGTTACCTTCTAAACTGATTTGTCCAGTCTAATTTTAAGAATAATAATAATAATAATAATAATTTTCATATCTAATTTAGCATGATTTTTTTAAAAAAGTAACAATTATTGCCATTGTTGTTAACATAAAAACTCAGAGGAAAATAGTAAGAAATAACTACTTTTAACTAAATAACTACTTTTAATTAAATCCCCTTTTCAATAATGAAGACAACAGCATTATAGTATTGCCATAAGAATGAAGGCTAACATTGCTCCTTTTCCAGTGTAGTTGTAACTTATAGTTATGGTACTTTTTTTCACATAGGGATGAAGCCTTATTAAAAAGCAGAGGGGAAAAAGGGAATTGCTGGGTCATGCTGCTGCTTTGTGCTGCTCAATGAAAAACACTTATAGAATCATGGAATCACAGAGCTGGAAAGCCTGAGATGTTTTTAATATCTAAAATCTAGTTATTTTTGAGAAAAGAGAAAACAAAATGTAACATAATGGTAACTAGTTTGGGAGGGCTTTGGATTTATAATGGTTAGGGTTAGGGTTGAGCCAGAGTGTCCAGGAAGAATATATAATATTGATCAGTATCTCCATTGTTTCCCTTTGGATGATGAAAAGATACGAGTACAGATACAAATGTATCCTTCCATTCAGAACTTGGTTCATCAAGGAAAGACCATTTAAGGCCTGAATCATCATTGGAATATCCTCCCTACTATGCAGCAAAAAGCAGATATGAAGCCAATTTAATTGACCACTTAATGCCAGGTTTATGGTTGCTCTGTGGAGCAGAAGAGGCACAAAACCAGTGAAATAAGCCAGCAATTCTGACCAATAATAATGGGTTATAAATTTTTTTAAAATGAGGTTCACTTGAAGATGTAGAGTACTATATAATTTCAATTATATTTTGTCTTGGAATTGAGCAAGGTGGGGGGATGCCCATTGTGTTCAGATAATGAAATGAGAGTAAATGATTCCTTCTGAAGAAATAACGAGCAGTGCTCCCTTTACATCCCATTTACCAAAGTAGCTGGAGTGAGCAGCAGCTCATAGAGAATATCTTTTTTCTAAACATTGAAGCCAGGGGCAATTTACAGGCACAGATCATCATAGCATCAACTTGACATCTAATTTTCATATTACAATCAGAGCTTGGGGGAGAGATTCAAACTACAACTTCCAGGATCCCATAGCTTGGCTGGGAAGAATTTGGGGAGGTGTAGTCTAACATTTTTAAAGTTCTTAATATAGTGCAAGCTGCTTTTGCAAAATTGGCACTTCAGATGATAAAATTGTGAAAGCATAAGCACATATCTAGGGGTTTCAAAATACATCTTTTATTGCTTATTGAAGGAAAAGCTTTCTTCTAATTCCCAATCAGCTAATGGGAAAGTTTATCATATCACAGACACAGAGGCCAATGTCAGACCTGGATGCCAAACTCACTCTCACTGGGCCACCAGGCAGAGAAGACCCAAGAACCCCTGAATAGCAAAGAGTTGGAAGTGCTGATGAAAGCTGAGGAACAGAGTTTAAAAGCAGGACTACAGTTGAATATTAAGAAAACACAAATTACAACAGATGAGAAACTAGATAATGGTCTCAAACAGATGGCCCAAAAGGACTGCTGTTGGGCCGATCTGGGGGTGAGGCGTGCACATGACACATTTCCCTGGATCACTCAGAGGCCACCCATTATTGTATTCTAGCTTTGTACTGGCTGTATACTGTAATAAATAATGTCTAATAATGTCTATGCTGTGGCTGCCAAACACAGCCCTAAACTGGCAGTGAAAGGAGCAGCTTCTTACAGTAGGAAACTGCTCCTTTTTGTGGCCTGCTCAGGATTGCAGCAATGGGCACCCTCGGGATTGTGACTTCTGGTTGCTGTGGTCCCGGGCCAGTCCTGGGGCAATTGGGGCAGGAACCAATTTAAAAGAATTTAAAAGAGGATTTAAATTTCAAAGAGGATGATGGAGACATTGAAATACAACCAGAGAGCCAGAAAGGTTTTAATCCCTTTTACCCCTATTGATATGGCACCCCATTTCCTTTCTTCCCCATCCATCTCTTCTCAACCTCCTGTCCTTCCAAACCAGCAGGACAGTTTTCACTTCCCTTTCACCCATATTGATATCACAGCCCATTCCCATTCTTCCCCATCCACCTGTCAAAATTCACTGTTAAGCAAGATTGTCTCTTAGCAATAACCAAACTCTGGGGTATTTCTCAGAATAACAGGCAACTAAATAACTTTAGATTGTCAGCTCTCTAGCACATTGAGCAACATACATTTTTTATACAGTTCCATTGGGGGGTTCCACTCCACATTCACATCACCTCAACCATTGGTCAATTCACTCCAGAATTTCCCATTCAAGCAATTTTTCAATCACAGTTTCATAATCCCTTTGTTTGCACTACAAATCCCAAACACTGCATTATTTCAATAGACTGCTTTTTCTGTTTTCATCTCCCAAAGACAGACTAGACTCCAGATGTCTAGAACCACAAACAGTTCCCTCTTATTACAGTGATAGCCACCACCTGCTGTCTCACAAACATTCCCAGTTTTCCAAGGTTTCAGCCCCCCACCCCTAACTAACCACCATTAACTAACATATTACCTTAACACAGACCAATCTTTTTATTCCAATTCTATAACATGTTCTAGCATTGATTCATTAATAACCACTGTCATTATATACATCCCTGGCATACATCCATTCGTCTTCTCTTATATAAACAAACATCTAACCATCCAGTATTTAAAAGCCAAAAGCCAGTTAATCCATTAGAACAAAGAGCATCTCTAAAACAGTTGATTCCCCAAACACATTACACATCAACTGAATTAAATATTAGGCATCCTGATGAGCAAATATCATTATGGCATATAAACCATAACAGGTATAACAATAGTTTAACATGTGAGCATTCATGAAAGACATAACCCCAACAACAATCCCTCTTGAATACCTGTACTCCCCATTACATTCCCAGAGTTCTCAAACTCTTGCTGAGGGCATGGACCACAACAGTATGGGATCTGCAATCCTAATATGTCTAACCACATTTAATCATCTTTCATATTCATGGCAGGTGAATCTAAGGTCATCTCCTCTCAAACTCCCCAAACAGCCAGCCCGCTCTTAATCCCCTTTCAATTTTATTGATGATGCACCCCATTCCTGTTCTTCCCAATTCACCTCCTGTCAAGCTTCTGTCCTTCCAAAAGAGCCAACCAGGTTTTTAAACCCCTTTCCTACTCACTGATCTCCTGGCTGGTTTAAATAACAGGATAAGAGATCGAGAGGAGAGGAGGGAGAGAGAGAGGGGTCAAGCTAGTTAAGCTGACTGTAGTTAAAAATTAGTATACCTTGGCTCCATCATAAAGCAAAATAGAGACTGAAATCAAGAAATTAGAAGACTAGGTTTATGAAGGGCAGCTATGAAGGAATTAGATAAGAACTTCAAGTGCAAAAATATATGATTAAATAGCAAAGTCAGAATCATCCATGAAATACTATTTCCAGTGTCTGTGTATGGTTGTTGAAGCTGGACAGTGAGAAAAGCTGACAAGAAGAAAATCAATACATTTCAAATGTGGCACTGGAAGAGAATTCTATGGATGCTGTGGACTTCCAAAAAGAAAAAAATAAATGTGGTCTAGAGCAAAGAAAGCATGAACTCTCACTCAAATCCCAAAGGGCTAAACTGAGGCTCCTGTACTTTGGTCACATTGTGCAATGACATAACTAATTAGAAAAGATAATGATGGTCTTTACAAATAGAGAGCAGGCTCAAATAGATGTGCTGCTGCTCACTCTGACCTCATGACATAAGATGGTACAAAGTTAAAAATAAATATTTTAAACACACCCATAGAAGATGTAAGATTATTACTGAGATAATGCTGGAGTGTTCAGACTTTGTTGCTGCTGTTTTTCCTTGCACTCCATTCAGTTGTCTTTATTGTCTGTGTGGATCGCCCTTAAGAAAATCTCTAAACAATAAAAGAATTCTGCAAGAAATAAAGATGCTTAAGAAAAAATATCCATGTTGACAGTGAAAGAAACTGAAATGAAACTGAGAATCTTGAAGATAAGGAACTTTGAATCTGCCAGTAAACTGGGAAAATTGCTATCTCATAAATTAAGACTGGTAAGAGAAAAATATGATATATAGATGGTGTGATAAATAAGAGATGGTAATGGATAGAGCAAAAATCAAAAAGTTATTTCATAAATATTATTCAGTTTTATTCAGAAAAAAAGCAAATCTCTGGAAAGAAGACTGAGCAATACCTGAACCAACATGGTTTAGCTTGTTTATCAGAAGAACAAAGACTGAAGATTAATGAACCTTCACCACAGAAGAGGTAATAGCTGCAAACTGGATCTGCACCAGGCCTGGATGTCCTGTCAGCAATATACTATAAAAGTTTTGAACAGGACCTGGACCCACATTTATAAAAAATCTGTAAATCAATTTTAGAAAGAAAAAAGTACTAGAATCTTGGAAGATGGTAAATATAACACTGGGACTTGGAATTTCTGCAGGGATGGGGGACGGATTAGGATGGTCCATCCTAGGAGGCTGATGGACCAGGATGGATTCCTGAGGGCTCTTGGGGAGTTTTCTGGTGCCTCAGCAGGTGATTCTGTTGAAGCTGTGGGCGACCTTTGGAATGGGGAAATGGCCAGTGGATACAATCGCTCCTGAGTCTTACAGATTGGAGCCAAATCAGCCCCCTGGTTCTCCAGGGAGTTGATGATGCTGAGGCAAGTGAGATGGAGAGTAGAGTGACACTGGCGGAAAACTCAATGTGAATCTATTTGGCAGACCATAGCTCCCTCTATGAACTGGCCCTGAGATCCTCTGGAGACAACAACAGCAACAAAATTAATACCTAGTTACAAATTAATCCCATGCTTTATAAGAGGAGAAAAATGTAAAAGAAAATCTTCTTGATAATACAGTGGGCCCTCCCCTTATGCAGGGATTCGTTCTGGATCCCTCAGCGTAAGGGGAAATTGGTGTATGCTGGGGCCCCATTACTTCCAATGGACATGCAGTGGCGTGGTGGTGCACATATGCCATGTGCATGCGCCCTATTCGTTCTTCTGGGGTGTGCTAGGGGCTCTTCCGGCGCGGCTTTCAGCATATGCTGTACTCCTGGGCATTACAAATAACAAGGGATGAAAGGTAAAGATCCAAAGACATTCTAGTCAATAGAAAAAGCAAGGGCAATTTTAACAATCATTTTGTTAGTAATAATGATGCATCTGTTGTAATAGAGCCTGTCTGGTCTAGTGACTAGTGGAAAATTGCTTGTTAATCACATGTGAAGTACTGAATTTTTGAGTCAGAAGAACCATTGATTACTCTATGGAGGAAAGAAAAAAACACTGCTACAAATAACTGACTATGGTTTCTACCAGTAATAATCCTTTTAGACCTCTCAAGTGGAGCAGTTAATGCCTGAGTTGCTAAAGTATTAGAAGCTTTTAACATCATAATGCTGCATTAGATGTCAAGTCAGCCATCAGCTGTGGGCAATGGTCATGGGTATCATAATTATTGGTTAACACTCAATTCTCTTCCTAGAGGAATAATCATTGCCAAGAATTATTGCATTAAAAGTCACAGAACTATAAAGCTGAGCCCCTGTTCCAGGGAGGGTGGATAAATTACCATGTGAATGCCTTGGATGCTATTCTTCATTGTGATCCTGAATAAGATTGGGACTAACCAACAGAATTCTGGACATAAATGACTTTCTGCTCCAGTGGAAAAAGTAAACATTTGCCATGGCAGGAAACCATTCTGAACCTGAGGATATTTTACACAGCAACTTGCTGAATGCGATATGAAATTAAGTGAGCTGCAGATAACAGAATACATATAACATGCAACTATTATTTCCATCTGCACTATTTAACTTAGAAAAATGTTTAAATGTTTGAATGAGAATTTGATCAAGTCACAAGTGAATAACACTGGGCACAACAATAATTTGGATCTATATTGTGGAGGGGTGGGGAAATCTCTTTATTGATAATTAACCTGAAGAAGTGCTGCCAGAACGTAAGAAGGCAGAAATATCAACTGAACAAAAAATACATGTTTTCCAGCAAATATGAATTTGGCTGGTATGGGCCTATTATAAAGTGCCAACACAACATAATTTTTGTGAGTTTGTGGTAAGACTGAAGCTGGCATGTGTAAACCTCTGTGTGTTTTTCTTAGAATACCACATTTAAAAAAAATTAGATTAGTCAATTATCTTTGGAGAAGCAGGGTGGGTGGATGGTAAATCCACTCATTCAAGCATTATAAACTACAGAACGTAAGACAATGCTATAATGAATGCAAGCTTCACTGATGATTGACTGTACAAAGCCTTTGTGATCCAAAAATGGAAAGCATTATGACAAAGCTGATAATATAGACAGAAATAATACAGTTTTTTGTAATGTTTGTCCCAAACTTAATGACACCATGTCTAAAATAAATTGCTATTGTGACTGCACTTCCTAATGATAAGAGAATTCTGGCTGGATAGTTCAAAGCAACATTATTCAGTGCCACTTTTAGTAATGAGGCAACTTTGAGATAATTATTGTAGGATTTGCATAATATACAATGATTTCTTGAGGTCCTGCTTGTGAAGAGATAAGAATAATTAAATAATTGAGGTTATGGGCATAATAAAACAATCACATTTCTCTCCCTTTTTAAAGAACATATGTTTCACCTTTTGCCCCATGTCCTGTAAGATATTATGGAAAGCACAACTCTTCAGTCATATTTATATATGCTTCACTTGAGGGAAAGTGGGGAAAGTTCTGGGGGTATTTCCAGTGATGGAAGAAAAGGGCCTTTTCATGTTATCTTCAGTAGTACTGTGGAAACTACTGCTGATGAGCCTCTTATGATCAAGTTTTTTTATTAGTTTGGGAAAAAAACAGCGCTCATTATTAGATGTTATAGCAAATCCAGAAAGCATATTCTTGGATGAGTCATTCTTCTACTATAAAATTTAAAAGGCAGTTTATATAGAAGAAAAACAAAAACAAAACAAAAGCAATTGGTTCTCAAGATTACACATGTCCTTTTATGAGCTTTCCCTTTGCATGCAAATATGGCAGAAGCATGCATGCAGAAGAGCACAAATGTTTATTGACATTTGCTGTAATGCAGGTACATTATAAAGGCAGTCAGAAGGAGCTAAGATACTCTGCTTGTGTTTCATGTACTCTGGTCTCCTAAAGACCTATCTCTTACTCTTTGCTACTCATTTTTCTCTTTCTTTGTGACTCATTTGGACTAGCATCCTTTGGTTACTACCAACTAGAGTAGACCCATTCAATCAAGTGTTGAATATGAGTCAATATATATGTAAATCCCAATGATTCAATCTGTCTACTCAAGTTAGCACTAACAACAGGATTTAAGCCCTAAAATGAGAGATGATCCATATTGGAGCCCTGTTGGTTAAATGCCTGTACTGCAGCCACTCACTCAAAACCATAAGGTTGAGAGTTCAATACCAGTGAAAGAGCTTGAGCTTGACTCAGGCTTGCATTCTTCCGAGGTCGCTAAAATGAGTTAGGGTTAGACACTGTTAGTTCAGTATGAAGCCGTATATAAATGAAGCTGTTTGTTTTAGTGATATGGCAAAAGGGTGCTACCAGACAGACATTGTTCAAGATTCAGTCACTTTAGATCCCTTGAAACTTTGTAGAGAAAATGCAGTTCAGCACTTTGTGTTGTACAGAATCTCTTTGGGAATAAAAGACTAGGTATTTCCCTTTTTGTGAATTTCCTGATGGGATCACATACACTGTTAGGAGCAGGCGTGGTTCAGTGCAGAACATTATGCTATTCTGCTCCTCTTCCAACCAAGAGACTGCTGGGCAGGGACAGATCTCTTTTGCCAGAGTGATGGACTGATCACTGGCAGAGGATCCTTGAAATTAAACAGAGTGCTACATGAATTTAGACAAAGGACTGCAGGGGCTCCCACCTTCTGCTCTAGGAATAATTATATATATATATATATATAACTTTTTTAATTTACACAATTCTGAGACAGTACTTGCTAATGTGAGACAGACACGGGTACAGCTTTGTAAACCATTTCCATTCATCTATTTTTCAGATAAAAATAATGACAAGAATTGGAGGGTCAGCGGAACATGAAATTAAGGCTACAGTGATAGTGTACAGTCTTCCAATCTAGTAATTTGATCCATTCTTAAGGCCACCAACCTCAATTAAGCAAATTCTATCAAGGCATTGCTCATAAACATACTCCATGCATCCTGATCTGTGTTCCAGATTACTTGCTTCTTTCCATGAGGAAATGCAGACCATCATTCTTCATTTTCATATACAGATTATCTTGTATTTCTCTAACATTGCCTTTGCATTAATGCTCAACTTTTAGGGGGAAAATAAAGAAAATATTCAAAAGTTTGATACTGTTATGTGCCTTCAAGTTAACTCTGAGTTTATAGTGACCTCATCACAGAGTTTTCATGGCAAGATTTATTCAGGGGTGGCTTTCCTCTAAGAAGACTCTCAGTGTGACTTCTCCAGGGTCATTCACTTTCCATGACTGAGCAGGGTTGTGAACCCTGGTTTCCTGGATGATAAGCCAGACCTCAACCCACTGCATACTGGCTCTCATTCACTTCTTGGTCAGATCTATCTAAAACAAATAGACACATTGGTGCCAACTGTTAATTCACTTATTTGTACCTTTGTACCTTGAAAAGAAATTAAAGAATATGTTGCGGGTTCATTTTATAAACATTAGCATTTTATAACTAACCCTATACAATTATGCATTGAACTATATTTCTGAGTTAGCTCCACTGAATTAATTGTTGAATAGTAAGTCAACTCTTAAGAGAAGCAGTAGCATTTTATGTCAAGGATGTTTACACCTGTGAAGAGATCCAGGACTTAAATCCTGGAAGCTAGGTGGAGAGCATATGGATAAAAAATAAAGGGAGATAACTAACAGAGATGTCATTGTGGTACTGTACTTCAGACCCCCAAGTCAGACTGAAGAACTAAATGTTGCCTTTCTAGAACAAATGACTGCAAACGCAGAAAGGAGAGATGTAGTACTCATGGGTGATGTCAAGTATTTTAATATTTGCTGGAAGTCAAACTCAGGTAAACATTTAAGATGCAGCAAATTCCTCACATCCCTGGTAGACAATTTCATTGTCCAAAAGGTGGAAGAGGCAACAAGGTGACCAGCTATTTTATATCTGATCCTAACCAACAGGGATGGCCTGGTTAATGGGGTGGAAATGGTGGTATCCTTAGGTGAGAATGAGCACATTCTCCTGCAGTTTGTTATACAATAGAGAGGTGTAGCCAAGCATAATAAGACATGCATTTAGATTTTATGAAACTTTATTTCAAGAATTTTAGGAAAATATTGGATGTGATCCTATGGTCTGAAATAGTAAAAGAGAAGGAGTTCAGGACAGATGGGAATTTCTTAAAATGAAGATACTGAAGGCACCATTTCAAACAGTTCCACTGAGGAAGAAAAATGGGAGGTGTCTCAAGAAACCAGGATCAATGACTAAAGAACTTTCAACTGAGCTAAGTTTTAAATTGGACATGCATAGGAAATGGAAAAAAGGGGGAAATCA
>NC_056527.1:69090969-69176639 GCF_019175285.1 Sceloporus undulatus | reverse complement strand
CCCTTTCCTAAAATCCTAGCTACGTCCCTGGGAACTCCCAATCAAAGCATCCCGACAGATGGCCATCCAGCGTCTGCTTAAAGACCTCTAAGGAAGGAGACTCCGAGGGAGTTTGTTCCACTGTTGAACAGCCCTTACTGTCAGGATGTTCCTCCTAATATTGAGGTGGAATCTCTTTTCCTGGAGCTTGCATCCATTGTTCCATGTTCTAGTCTCTGGAGAAGCAGAAAACAAGCTTGCTACCTCCTCAATGTGACATCTCTTCAAATACTTAAACAGGGCTATCATATCACCTGTGCCAATTTCAGTGAAGAATTGTAAAATGTTCTCCAGAGTGATATGCAGAGTTAAGATTTCTTTGTAAGGCTAAGTATCTCAGGAATTCTAGATGAAGCAAAACTAAAAAAAATTTTTTTTAAAAATAAAAATGATCAGACTAGCAAAATTCTTTGGGAAGAGTGGATAGTATTCTGTAAACCGCTGTGGTGGCTTTTTACCAGGGGGGAGGGGTCAGTGAGAGAGGGGTGTTTTTATGTATTCTTAATTGTTTTATTGATATTTGCTGTGAACCGCCCTGATCTATGGAAGGGCGGTATAAAAATAATAAATTTATTATTTATTATTATTATTAAATTGCCAAGTAATTTGATGACACCATATAAATAAATGAGTTGTTGTTATTTGCCTTCAAATTATTTCTAACTTATAGTGACCTAAAGTGAATCTATCATGGGGTTTTCCTGGCTATTTTCTCCTGTGGGCATTTGCCATTGCCATCCTGTGAGGCTGAGAGAATATGACTTGCCTAGGGTCACTTAGTGGGTTTACATGGTTGAGCTGGGATTTGAATCCTGGTCTCCAGAGTCATAGGTCGTTATCACATGCTGACCTATGTGCTGTCATCCCAAAAATGGTTAAAGTGCAGTCATTCCAGAAAAGCAAACCCATTTGCTAATGGTTATTACACACAAGAGCACAACAAGGGGTTAAAGGCACACTATTTAGGGTTAGATTCGAATTTGGCTACCAGATGGGTGGGGACAATTAGTTGCTTATAAATATCTTTTCTGAGCATGCTCCAAACTGTCACTTCCACAAGTGCCCTCCCACATGCTTCAGGGAGGGAGGGGAAACCAGGGGGGAAGCCTCTTTGCCCCAAAAGCTGTGTCAGAGGAAGGCAGCCAAACTTCAAATTTACTTATTTCCAGATTGACCTCACCTTCATCCTGGATTCTCTTCTGATTGGTTGCAGCGTCATGTGAAAAGCAGCTGAGAATTGGTCCCTGAACCCTGGACGACCCTACATTGGCCCCTTTTTAAACTTCCAATTTTGCCCTGTGTGATAATGTCCATAGTCCAACACTCAAACCACTAGATCATGTTGTTGTTGTTGTTGTGATGATGCACATCCTTAATTGTAAGCATATTTCAGAAGACCATGACAAACAGTGTGAGGCATATAATTGAAAATACACTATATTTTACATTTGTTGCTTAAATATGGGTCCAGAAGCCTACCATTAGACATCTAAGATGGATTTTTTTATGCAAAGCCTCCTGAGTGAACTTGTAGAGTATGCACCTTTCCTGTCACTCCAGTAGCGCCTGTGATATCCTTTTGACACCTTTCACTCTCTGTATCCTTTCACATGATTAACAAAGCAAGGGCTGCACACTATCTTCGATCCACAGCTGTACTTTCCTTGAGATTGACAGGAGAGACATGGAAGGGTCCGAGGAGAGGCTATGACATTAAAAAACAAAACAAACACAAAACACTGTATGGACTTCCCTGTCTGACCAGGATATAGTCTCTAATCAATTGACATTTGCTTAGTGTTGAATTGTCTGGTAAAGATTTATCACTACAGAGGCACACCATAGTGACTTTTCCCAAGAGATGGACAAAAATTTCCAAGGGCTTTTTTGTTGCTGTTTAGCAAATGTCAGAAAACAATGAACAGTCTCAAGTGAACAGATGAACAAGTGGCCAGAAAGGTCAACTCAGAACATTGCTGGACATACTTCTGGCAACATCAATAAGAAAAAATTAAAGTTCATTTCTTTGCCACATATAAATACAGCTATATGGTTTTTATTTTTGCACGTACCAAGTTTTTTAAAAAATTACAAGGTGTATGCAATGTTAATTCCATTGAACATAATGGGTTGAGGCTGGCAAAAAGGAGGAGCATGCAAGATTAACTCCATAATTTCCACCCTCAGAGCTTGTGAAAGTTACATTTTTAAGGCTACTGACCATGCTGGCATGGAGATTGTGGCTGTAGTGAAACCAAGTCAGTTTTCCAAGGCTTCATTCTTTCCACTTGGTGCTGCTGCATGGGGATAGGGGGTGGGTTTAGGCTCCTCTTTCACTCACACAGGCAATTAGACTTTACTTCTTATCACCTCTGAGAGATCTGGTATTCCCATCAGAGACAACCAATAGCTGATGATTCAAGCAGCACTGGGCAGTGGTGGTCAAGCAGAGGTATCACTCAGGCAGTGCGATCACACTGGGTAACATATCAGAAGTGGATATCACCTGGTGAAATGGTACATCTGGAGGGACTGGCATGGCTACTGGGTGAGTGAAAAAGTGTGTCTCTTCCTATTTCCATTCACCTAGCAGGTGCACTGGACTCTCAATGGGCCTTCTAGAGGCTGCAGCACCAGCTGCTGGGGAGGGAGTACTGCCTTCAGTCTGGCTGCTTTCCCAACAGCCACACCAGACTCTGAACATTACAGGAGGGGCAATGCCTAGAGGGTCTGGTATGGTTGGTGGGACAGCAGCTATGCTGCACCCTGAATGTGTGCTCCAGAAGCTGCAGCATCAGCTTTCAACAGTGATGGGGGGAGGGAGGACAAGGTAGTTTATCCCCTTCCCATTATAGGTGACATATAGTGACTTCCTGTCACACTACACACATTATAACACTACCTAACCCCTCTCCCACCACCTCATGACGGCTGTCTTGGCCAGTTCATCTCATCTTCTTTTTGGCTCCCACACTACTTTCCAATATTTATTCATATGGTTATCTACTAACCTTGGCTTTAAGCAACATGTCTGCCTTGTTCCCCAACGATCATAGTTAAAACTAAATTGTCACCCCATCTCCACACACACAAAGTGTTGCATTCCTATGGATATTCTTACACACATACTGCTATATAAGTCTATCCCTAGGCTTTCCACTCCATCCCAACATCTGAGGGAGTAGGCTCAAGTCATATATGCTTCCAAAAATATGAGACAGGACCATAGTGAAGCAGCACCCACCTTCGTCTGTGTATGAGAGAGAAGACTTCCTGCATGTCAGGGGGTTGGACTGGATGGCCCTTGTGGTCTCTTCCAACTCTATGATTCTATGATTCTAAGACAAAGAGCCTCATTTTATATAGGAGTACAGCCAGAGGAAATAGAACTCTGAAGCTGTTCGGGGAAAAAATCTTTATATACTGCATGCTCTTTCTCCATCTCTCTAAGGAGGACAGTTTAAGATAAGACTGTTAACTATATTCAGCAGAGACACTGCAGAAGATGACCTATGCTGCTCATATATTTTGTAAACTGTGATTTTCTATAGAAACAAATCAACTTAATTACCCACTGTATGTTGTACACTGAGCCATTCTTTCCACCAGGTCAGAGACAGATATAGGACAGCCAAGCAGAACTTCTTGATGAAAAGAAAGGACACTAGTCTTTAAACTTTAATCTATAATGAGGGGTAAGCACAAAATAATATGCAGATGACAAACTACTGACATTTACCTTCACTAATAGAGAACATCTCCATCTGCATTAATCTACCAGTTACGTCACCTGGTAGATTTTGGTGCATGCACCATTTACAAGTTGATCCAAATTATAGCTGATCACATAGCAAACAGAAACTTCAATATCCAACAGCTTATTACTTGTTACGCCAGAATTTATTAAACCTATGTGCTGTCCTTCATTCTAGGAGGTCAGAGAAGAATTTTAGTCCACAGCAACTCAGTATTGCTAAGTGACAATGACTCAGTCAAGACTGGGAACCAGAGTTAGGGAGGATTCTATGAATCTATAAATAGATTTTCCATATGCAAACCCAGCCTGCTAACTACTATGCCACATCACTTTTTATCTCACAATGCAAATCTATTCACCTTACATTTGGGCATGCACCAAGGTTTGTGTGAAATGACCTTTGTCTTAGTAAATTAAACAGCCACAGCTATTCTGATTATTAATGCACTATAGCTGAGATATTGTGATGTGTCCTTATTTGCAATTCATGATTTGGTTCTAAATGAAGTAATTGCCCAATTAACTCCACAAATTAATTAAATCACCATGGCAATAACTGCACTGTTTCATTAATAAAAATGTAGATGCCCAGTGTATATCATAAATATGATTGTAAAATTTTTCTTCTTATTTAATGCACACTAAATTATTTAACTTTACTTATTAATGCACAACAGCTTGCAGCTAATTAGAGTTAACAAAATTATGTTAATTACAAATTATGGAGTTTTTCTAACAGGCAACTCAAATATCATGAGATTCAGTTATTTCAAATATGATATATAGATATCAAACAATGACTTTGAAGAGTTATTGATCGTCTATTGAATTTCTATAACTATTTTAGAAATCTGAAGGGGAAAAATGAAGTAGTGGAGAACACACTATCCTTAAGAAACAATACAGTGGACCATTGCCTTATGTGGGGGAACCGCTCCGGATTCCCCTCGTGTAACGCGTATGCTCAAACCCCATTGAATATAATGGGGCCTGGGCATGGTGACATGACGGCACATGCGCTCCATTCATTGTATTGTAATGCTACTTCAGCGTAAGCTGAAAGCCGCATATAGTGTGCCTGCGTATGGTGCAGTTTTAAAAACAGAAAATAGCTGCAGGGGATTAAAATGGTCTATATACACCAAAATCCATTACATCAGGAGTGAAATTTAGTGGATCACTGAGCTGATTTCCCATGGGCTATACCCTCTCCCCCATGCTTCATGCCACCAAATTTACCAATGCAGCACTAACAAAAGTGAGAGAAAAAAACAATGAAACTTTGGCAGAAAGAAAACAGAAATAATAAGGTATGTGAGGTCAATGAACCTTGCTTCAGTAGAAAATCATTTTTTCCTGTAAGATCTGGAAGTGTAATTCCTCAGTTTTTATTGCTGTGGCCATTTTTGTTGCTGCTGCCATGTTGCTAGAAATTAGAGGAAGTGATGTTACACATGGTAGCAGAGGGACATGCAGTCTGTGGCTCACAAAAGGCCCACCCTTGACTTAAATTTGTTTCATGACATGAAACACTGAAGTGCAACCCTTTACTAAGATAGCCTCTATATAGAAACGCTTCTATAGAGAATCCAAATGTACAGGCAGTTCTGTGGATTAAAAGCAGTTTCTAGCAGTTTTAATCTAGCAGGAGCAGGTTTATTGTAAAAGAACCCTTAAAACATAGTTTGGAATGGATTACAACAGGGATAGCTCCATACATTCCGCCCCGCACCCTCAGAACTTCTGGGCAGCAACTACTGAGGGTCCCAGGGGCTAGACTAACCTCCACAACGAGGAGGTCATATTCCATCGTCGCCCCGGCCCTCTGGAATACGCTGCCCATAGAGCTCCGCTCGGCCACCTCCCTGGCCCAGTTTAAGAAGGAGCTAAAAACCTTCTTATTTCAATCTGCATTTCCCGAATAAAGCTCCAATTGGTCTTCCCTCCCCGACGACAATTGGTGATTGGTTGATGGTGTTTTAATTTTGTTTTTAATATGAATGTAGTGTATTTTTATGGTGTTTTTGTATTGTTATATGTTGTTCACCGCCCTGATCGATGGAAGGGCGGTATACAAATAAAACTTTTATTTATTTATTATTATTTATTTTACCTCCTGCTACTGTTGAGTTCAAGTGGGGTGACAGAAAATGTCATAATCCCTGCTAACCAAAAAGTCCTATATTCACCTGCAGACATGTTAGATAGGACATGCTGGTCACATTAAAGTGACAAAATACAATAACATCCAAAATTCACAAGACTTAAGACTCATTGTCTCCCAGATTCCACATGGCCAAAAAAGAGGAGTGACCTCTGCCTATATGGATATCCTTCCATGCTATCTTAACTGAGAGCAATAACAACAACTTGACGAAATGTAGGCCTGTGACTCTAATATCACCCTTTTTATTTTCTCCTGTATGATTTTGCCTGATGAAAAAGACAATGGAGCTTCGAAAGTCACATATTTTATGCATTTCAGTTGACCGAATAAACATATCACTGTTTTGTGGATTTTGGATGTTATTGTACTTTATTATATGGCCAACATGGCTAGCAAAGAGAGACAAGATTTAACACTAACATGTATTTCTCAAATAGTTCATAAAATGTGTTTCTCAGGAGTTTATCACATGGGGAAAATCCCATGCAGAACTCAAATTTTATCTCCTGGATCCTGAAATGCTTTGTTCTCAGTACCATGAAGGAAGAGGGACCTATCTGAATGGATTGTCAGACAGTAATAATAAATTTGGGGCAAGGCCAACTCCTAGTGCAGTCTGGGTAAAAATTACCCACCTACAGCCAAAAACAATGTACACAGCAGAGTATAGAAGCAAGCCCACCCAGCTATTGGTATTGGCAGTGCACCAACCACTTTTTGCCCTTAAAAGAAACAATCACAGATCGTTGATTTATCCAATGTTCCTGGAGGCTTTTATCTTCAGTTAAAATATATATACAATATAATATAGCATGTGTGTGTGTACAAGCACACACACACACACACACCCCTATCTGATTTATAATCAACTTTGAAATCTGCTTCACAGCTCCAAACATAGTACATACACACACAACAATCATCCACACACTGCTGCTTCAACCTTAGACAACCAAACATTACAACTGTAAACTCTCAACTCTCAATCAAAATATTTTTCTGTTTTTTTAATTTTTAAAATTTTATTAAATATTAAAATACACAATCATAAAAACCTTAACAACCATAACAAAGGGAATTGCCACATCATACATTATTAAATAATACAATCATACAATTTGTTATTCCAATTGTTTGACTTATTTCAAATGATGATGATGGCCATCCTCTCCATTTCTTCTTACTATTCCATCAACTTAGTACCTATCCTTTTTCCTGTCTCCATTATCTTCCTTACACATCCTCAGTCTTTCCTGTCTTCTTCTTCCCTTCCCTCTCTTCTCCTTCTTTCATCTCGCATCCTTCTTCCTCTTCTTCTCCTACCCGTACTCCATTCTATACCTTGGCATTCACCCACTAAATCTTTATTCTTCTCTTCACTTACACTTCCCAACTCACTTACTCTAACCTTCGATCACTTTCATTTACTCTTTACATTCATACCTTACTTCCTTTCCATCATCTTCCAATTTCTCTTTCCCCCTGTTATTAACTTTCTATTACTATTATCTATTGCAAATCTCACCCGTTTAAGTTGTTATATATACACAACTCGGTTTTTGAAAGCTTCCTCTTATGAATTGATAATTAATTTGTCTTATTAAATTCATATCGTTACTATTCCATTTCCTTATTTTCTTTCATAATAGTCTGGAGTTTATATGTCCTTCTTCTCCTGTACTGTACTATCACTTAAGGAGATATATTTATTATATGCTCTGAGAGAAAATAGTAATTTAATAATTGTTTAGCCATAATATTTCAATAAACTATATTGGTACCTTTACAGCTTCCTATCTCGTTAAGTTATGAATATTTTGCTAGTTGCTAAGAATCTTTTATTTCTTTCCTTATATACTATAGTTTCTCTATTGCCTTCCTTATTTTAAAGTTTCTTTTATTTCTTTTATTTCTTTTCCATGTTGTTCATTACCTTAGCTGTATATCCCCCAACCCCCCAAAAAAACCCAAACTTCTCACTCTTCCTCTTATTCTTTCTTACTTCTCTTACTTTTTTAAAAAAGATTTTCCACATTTTGCTTAAATAATTGTCTATTGATTGCCAATCATCTTTTACCTTATCTGTTTGTATCCCCTTTAGTAACTGAGTCAGCTTATCCATTTCCATCGCATCAATTAACTTGATTTGTAGGTTGTGTTTGCTGTCTCCTCCTTCTGGGTGCCATTATGTTAACTGGCCTAGGTCCTTAGATGTTTATTTGGATAATTAATTTGTTGGTTGATTGAACTGTTTGGAAATATTTACGATTAGATCTCTAATTAATTGAATTAAAGGTTTGTTTTTAATAATAATAATAATATTTATTTATATCCCGCCTATATATATATAAACTTTGTTTTTTAAAATCCTTTTATTAATTTTATTTATTTATTCTATTTATTTTCATTAATTTTAAATCCTTTCTGCTCGTCTTTTCTTTTTATTTTAATTTTAACTAATTATTGCTATTATTACTATTGCAATAATAATAATAATAATAATAATAATAATAATAATATTTATTTATATCCTGCCTCTCCCTGTATTGGATTGAGGTGTGTAACAGCATACAAAAGAAAGAACAATAAAATCAAAAACGTAGAACAATGGATAAAAATACAAGAAGCTCCCAGTTCCCACTGTTTTGCTTTTGTTTTTTTAGTTTTTTTAATAGTTAATACCATTTAATAGGTTTTGATTACTTTATTTTCCCTTTACCATTAGAAATGGATTTGTTACTTTTTCTTTGATTAGTTTATATATAACTTATAGTTTATATATAAACTTTGTTTTTTTAAATCCTTTTATTAATTTTATTTATTTATTCTATTTATTTTTGTTAATTTTAAATCCTTTCTGCTCTTTTCTTTTCTTTTCTTTTAATTTTAATTTTAACTAATTATTGCTATTATTACTATTGTAATTCAGGTTGAAGGATTTAATTCTTTTGGAATTATTTCTTTTATTTATATTTTCCTTTTACTTACACTTAGCTGGTATACTTGTACCAGTTATTTTATTCTTATTCTTATTTTTATTTTTCTTATTCTATTTTTATTTGTTCTTATTCTGTTCTTTTTTATGCCTTCCTTTCCCCCTTTTCTTTGCTTTTGGATTCAAAATGTACAATTTACAATTAGCTTTACTAACTTGCTATATTGTTTCTTTTCTCCACTAGATGTCACTTAAATCACTTAGTTGCCAGCTTTGTTCCCAGTTCCTTATCTATGTTTAGTCTGTCCTATTCTAGTTTTCACCTGTGAGGCTTGCTTCCTCGCCTCACTTACGCTCCCTCCTTTCACTTTCAAGAACAGTTTCCCTAAAGGAAAAAAAAAACTTTCTTAGTGTAGAGATCAGTCTATTCTAAATAGCAATATAGCAATTGAATGGTACAAGTCAGAAAAGGGAAAGGGAAAGAGGATTTCTTATTTGTCCTCTTGTCTTCTTTCTGGGGTTTGGAGCAGCGAAAAATTTATAGTGCTAGCAATGGAAAGACGAACAACAGAAGAAGAAAGAGAGGAGAGGAAGTGATAAACAGACCATACACTTGTTAGCTTATAGCTCTATTCCCACTATTAATTAGTCAATTTACTCTATACCCACTACTTACTACTCTAACCAGACAAAGAAATCAAAGAAGGTGAATAGAAAAATAAGGAGGAAGGCAATAATCCAATAATTGGCAATCAAATAGCGATCAAGAATATTATTCTAAGAGCACTTTTTAAAATCAATAATAGTAAGGCATCTTAAAGATTAATGTCAAGTAGAATTCTGTTTTGCTAGAGTTCTGTTTTTAAAAGAGTAAAACAGTTTGGAGTTAGGAGAAAAAAATAGTTGTAATAAGTTCAGCAGTTATACTTAGGTTTTAAATGTCACTTCTCTGTAAATATGTTTGGGTACAGGTCTTTGGCTCTATAATTGTTCGCTAATCACACAAATTGTCACACAAATTAGTTTTTTGTGGGGTTTTTGGGCCATGTTCTAGAAGAGTTTCTTCCTGAGGTTTCGCTAGCATCTGTGGCTGGCATCTTCAGAGAATGCTTGCCTGGAAAAAGTGCTGCTAATTGGTGATCATTATCTGCTGGGAAAGCCCCTGACTCTGAGTGGTTTCCCATTTGCATTTGCTGAGTCCTTATTTTGCTATTCCTCAAGACTGGTAGCCAAATTTTGTTCACTTTAAGGGTTTCTTCTTTCCGGTTGAAATCCTCTTTTGCATTAGCCTCCCATCCTAAGGCCTGCCATCAGCATAGAACAATACATATGCAAATCACTCCCAGGTAAGCCACAGATGCTGGTGAAATGTCAGGAAGAAACTTCTAGAACATGGCCACATAGCCTGAAAAACCCACAAAAAACTATGGATGCCGGCCATGAAAGCCTTCGATTTCACATTGTCACACAAATTGTCTCAAAAATAAGAAATAGTCTTCCTTATTTTTCCACAAGTAATCTTTAGTTTAAATCTACGTTGGGTGCTTTCCCCCTGATTTGGCGTCACCATCACAGTCAGACACAGTCAGTTGTCCCCTGCATAGCGTCTCTGTCAGGAGACTCTTCCAGACTCTCTCTGACTCCAACTTGTCTCTCCTCCTCCCTGTTCTCCCAGCAGAGTCCTCCGCCCGGCTGAGCCCATAGGATCGGGAGACAGTGTTTGTGGGGTTGTCAGGGAAACTTTTAGTTGTTTTTTCTGGATAGTTGGCGATGGATTTGTAGTTGCAGAAAGTAAAAAGTATTGGCATAGGATGGAGTTCTGTTGTTGTAATTCAGTTTTTATAAAAGTTAAAAAAAGCGGTGGCGGGTCTTGTGCCACTCAAGTGGCTACCTTGTTGCAGGCATGAGTCTCATCGCGGCTCCAAACCCCTTCCGCAGCCTCCGTTGTCTCCCTCGGCTTCTCTCCATCCACCTTCAAAATCCGCTGGAATTGAGGTGCTTGGGGAAATTTGGGCTTCTTTTTTGATCTGCACTGCCTTCATCCCTTCTTCAAAGACACTTTTTGCCTGATGATTTTCGTCCTAGTCAGATCTTTCTCCCACAACGGGCAACCATCTCTCAGACCGGCATCAAAGAGATGGTCAATCTGCTCAAGCAAAATATTTTTCTGTTTTTTAAAGGCATATTACACCAACACAGGTGCGTTACAGACCACCTAAAAGCGGCAGTCTGCCGGCGGTGCTGGTTGCTGCGTCCGGGAACCGCAGTGGCCAAACTGTGCGATTCCTGGGTGCAGCTGAAAAGAAGTGCCAAAATGGCGCTTCTTTTTGTGCCCCAGAAGTGGCGCCGCAAGGTGCTAGTTGCGCACTCACAGCGTCACTTCCGCTGCGCAACGTCGGGATGCTATGTGGCCCCCCGTGTGGAACTGGCACCACCATTTTGTGTGCGCTTCACGCGTACTAAAGTTAGGGACGTCAGAAAGTGACGCACCTTCCTAACCCTAGTACACGCAGAGCGCGTACTTTATGCCTGTCCGGAACAGGCCACAGATATCCTTGCAAACCATCTCAGCACAGAACAACACAACAAACCACCTTGACAAAATACAGAGTTGTGATTAACATTATTTTCCCCCTCCTGTATGATTTTTAACACTTTTGTCTGGTGAAGAAGCCAGTGGAGCTTCAAAAGCTTGCATCATGTATTTTGTGCAGTTTTGTTGACTGTTGGCTGTGGATTTTGAATGTTATTGTACTTTGCTATATGGCCAACCAGCTACCCCTGAATATATTTACTTGCAGACATATATACTCAAAGCATGTATGAGTACATGTAATAACAATACGCATGGATAGAATCCTCTATGTCAGGGGTAGGCAACCTTTTTGAGCCGGGGGCCGGGTTGCTGTCCCTCAGACAACGCGGGAAGCGAAGCTTCCACCCTCCAGGGGCGGGGCTTTCTCTGCTCCCTTTCCCGACCTCCAGCTGTCTGAGAGACAGCTAGAAGTGGGGGGGGGGATTGGGAGAGGGGACGACAAGCGCGTGCCTGCTCCTCCTGCCCTTCCTTGGCCCCAGCTGCCTCTCAGAGACAGCTGGGAACCAGTAAGGGCCCGTGAGGGGCAGGAGCAACAGGCACGGGGGCTTGGCCTGGTTCCCGGGGGCATGCCTAGGGGGGGGGGAGGGGTCGGCCAGGGCAGTGCTTCCGCTGAAGCCCCGTGGGGAGGAGGAGGCGTGTGCCCACCCTCTCCTCCTCGGTCCCTTCCTTTGGCCGAATGGGCTCCAAGGGGCCCTTTCGGCTGAAGGAAAGGGCTTGGGCACCCATCCCAGGCTCTTTGGCTCTTCCTGTTGGCCGAAAGGGCTCCATGGGGCCCTTTCAGCTGAAGGGGAAGGAGGCTGAAGGTAAGGGCTTGGGCACCCATCCCAGGCCCTTCCCTTCAGCTGAAAGGGCTCCAAGGGGCCCTTTCGGCCGAAGGGAAGGGCTTGGGCACGCCGCTGTCCTGGGCTCCTCCATGGCCTTTGCAGCCCCAGATCTCTCTCTCTGGAGGGAGGCCTGGGGCTGCATGGGCCGCAATGGAGCCCCGGAGCGACAGGCCGCCTCCTGGGCTCCTCCACGGCCCTTGCAGCCCCAGGCCTCTCTCTCCGGAGGGAGGCCTGGGGCTGCATGGCCTCCTATAGGCCCGTGCCAGCCCCTGGAGTCCTGCTGGAGGGCTCCGGCAACCGCAGCAGGGCTCCTACAGGAGCGCTGGAGTCCTCCTCCTCTTTCCCGGAACCTGACAGGGCCCAGGCCTGTCAGAGACCAGCAAAGAGCCGGCGGGCGCCACCAGTGCTGGAGGCCTCCTCCTCTTTCCCAACCCCTGACGGGGCCCAGGCCCCGTCAGAGGCCGACAAAGAGCCGGCGGGGGCAGCCAGCACTGGAGGCCTCCTCCTGTTTCCCAGCACCTTACCACCAAAGGGGACAGTCGCTGCTAAGCATTGGAGGAGGCATGTGGTGGTCGTGGGGGACTCCTTCCTGAGAGGTATTGAACCATTGTTTTGCAGGACTGACAAGATATCTCGGGAGGTGTGTTGTCTTCCTGGGGCAAAGATCCATGATGTGACAGAGAGGCTGAAAAGACTTGTCAAGCCCACTGACCATTATCCCTTTCTTTTGGTTCATGTGGGAACTAATGATACTGCAAGGCACAGCCTTCAGAATATCATAAGGGATTATGAGGCTTTGGGTAGGAAGTAGAAAGAGGTGGATGCACAGGGTCTCATCTCATCTCTTCTCCCAGTCGAAGGGCATGGTCCAGGAAGGGAGAAGAAAATAGTGGATGTAAACAACTGGCTCCGTAGATGGTGCCGCCAAGAATGGTTTGGATTCTTGGATCATGGACTGAGGTTCCATGAGGAAGGACTTCTGGCAAGGGATGGGTTGCATCTCACGCCAGTTGGCAGAAACGTTTTTGTAATAGTCTCAAGAATTTGATCAGGAAGGCTTTAAACTTAGTTATGTGGGGGAGGGAGACAACAGGGATGGAGAAAATAGCCAAACTGTCATAGGGGGAACAAGACAAACAGTGCAAGGACCCAACAGTGGGAGAAAAAAATGTTTGCACAGGCAGCAAGTAAAGGGAACACATGGTCTTAACTGTATCTACACTAATGCACAGAGTATGGGAAATAAGCAAGGTGAACTTGAACTCCTAGTACAACAAAGCAAATATGATATAATAGGCATCACTGAAACCTGCTGGGATAAGTCTCATGATTGGAATGTAGAAATACAGCGGTATAACCTTTTCAAGAGAAATAGGCCAAACAGTAAAGGAGGAGGAATAGCCTTTTACGTCAGGGACATTTACACCAGTGAAGAGATCCAGGACATCGATCCTGGAAGCCAGGTGGAGAGCATCTGGATAAAAATTAATGGGGAGGGAAACAACAAGGATGTTACTGTAGGAGTCTACTACAGACCCCCGAGTCAGATGGAGGAATTGGATGATGCCTTTCTAGAACAGTTGACACACACTCAGAAAGGAGAGATGGAGTAGTGATGGGTGACTTCAGCTATCCTGATATTTGCTGGAATTCAAACTCAGCCAAATCCTGAAGGTCTAGCAAATTCCTCACTTGCCTTGGAGACAGTTTCATTGTCCAAAAGGTGGAAGAGGCAACAAAGGGGTCAGCTATTTTAGATCTGATCCTAACCGACAAAGATGACTTGGTTAATGGGGTGCAAGTGGTGGGATCCTTAGGTGGAAGTGAACATGTTCTCCTGGAGTTTGTTATACAATGGAAAGGAGAAGGCAGGCAAAGTCAGACACACATTCTAGACTTTAGGAGAGAGGATTTTAGTAAACCTAGAGAAATACTGGGGGTGATCCCATGGTCAGAAATACTAAAAGATAAGGGAGTTCAAGATGGATGGAACTTTCTCAAAAGGGAGATTCTGAAACAGTTCGAATGAGGAAGAAAAATGGGAGGTGTCTCAAGAAACCAGGATGGATGACTAAGGAACTTTCAACTGAGCTAGGTTTTAAACAGAACATGTATAAGAAATGGAAAAATGGGGAAATCACGAAAGAGGAATTCAAACAAATAGCAAACACATGTAGGGGTAAAGTCAGAAAAGCTAAAGCGCAGAATGAACTCAGGCTTGCTAGAGAGGTTAAAAACAACAAAAAGGGCTTTTTTGGTATGTCCGCCAAAAGGAAGAAGAAGGGAGGAAAAGTGGGCCACTGCGTGGGAAGATGGCAAATGCTAACAGGGGACAGAGGAAAGGCAGAATTACTCAACACCTTCTTTGCCTCAGTGCTTCTCAGAAAAGGCAAAGGGTGCTCAACCTGAGGATAATGGAGCAGAAGACAGAATATGGGAATTTCAGCATAGAATAAGTAAAGAGATAGTAGAGGAAGACCTTGTTAATCTAAATGAATTTAAGTCTCCAGGACCAGATGAACTACATCAAAGGGTATTAAAAGAGCTGGCAAATGTAATATCGGAGCCATTGGCAATAATCTTTCAGAACTCCTGGAGAACAGGAGAAGTGCCAGCAGACTGGAGGAGGGCAAACGTCGTCCCCATCTTCAAAAAGGGAAAAAAGGAGGATTCCAACAATTATTGTTCTGTTACTCTGACAGTATGTACCACTTACTCATCCATACTGTGATAACAGTGTAACAGGAAAGATGCTAGAGCAGATCATTAAACAGAGAGTCTGTGAACATCTAGAAAACAATGCCATAATCAGAAAAATTCAACATGGGTTTCAGAGAAAGAAGTCATACCAGACAAACCTGATATCTTTCTTTGATAAAATCACCAGCTTGTTAGATGAAGGGAATGCTGTGAATATAGTATATCTTGATTTCAGTAAGGCCTTTGACAAAGTTCCCCATGACATTCTTGAAAACGAGGTTGTAAAATGTGAGCTAGACAAGGCAATTGTCACATGGATTTGTAATTGGTTGACTGACTGAAGCTCCTTTTCATCCTGGAGAGAAGTGACCAGTGGGGTCTCACAGGGCTCTGTCCTGGGCCCAGTGCTATTCAACATCTTTATCAATGACTTGGAGGACAAAATTGGGGGCATACTTATCAAATTTGCAGATGACACCAAACTAGGGGGAGTAGCTAATACCCCAGAGGACAGGATCAAAATTCAAGATGACCTGAATAGGGTAGAAAGCTGGGCCAAAGCTAACAAAATGAAATTCAACACGGAGAAATGTAAGGTACTGCAGTTAGGGCGGAAAAATGAAATGCACCGATATAGGATGGGCGACACTTGGGTGAATGAAACTACATGTGAAAGGGATCTGGGAGTCCAAGTAGACCACAAGTTGAACATGAGTCAACAGTGCGACACAGCAGCTAAAAAGGCCAATGTAATTTTAGGCTGCATCAATAAAAGTATAGTGTCTAGATCAAGGGAAGTAATAGTGCCCCTATATTCTACTCCGGTCAGGCTCCACCTGGAATATTGTGTCCAGTTCTGGGCACTACAATTTAAAAAGGATGTTGAAAAACTGGAGCATGTCCAAAAGAGAGCGACTAAAATGGTGAAGGGCCTGGAAACCATGCCCTATGAGGAATGACTTAGGGAGCTGGGGATTTTTAGCCTGGAGAAGAGAAGGTTAAGAGGTGATATGATAGCCCTGTTTAAATATTTGAAGGGATGTCATATTGAGGAGGGAGCAAGCTTGTTTTTTGCTGCTCCAGAGAACAGGACCCGGAACAATGGATGCAAGCTGCAGGAAAAGAGATTCCACCTCAACATTAGGAAGAACTTCCTGACAGTAAGGGCTGTCTGACAGTGGAACACACTCCCTCGGAGTGTAGGGGAATCTCCCTCCTTGGAGGTCTTTAAACAGAGGCTGGATGACCCTCTGTCGGGGATGCTTTGATTTGGATTTTCTGCATGGCAGGAGGTTGGACTGGATGGCCCTTGCAGTCTCTTCCAACTCTATTATTCTATTTTTCTATGATTCTATGATTCAATGATCATTAACTGAATTTTTCATTTCTGTTGAGAAAGTGAGAATGTGACTGGACATATACCATCACAATTAAACTAGCTTTTTTGTCATAATAACTTCTACTGAGAATATTTGATGCTCTCCATTCTGTAGTTTCAATATCCTGTGGAGAACTAAAAACCATATTAGCTTTTGAAGGTGGACTAAAAATCAGAAAAAGTACCTTTCAGCTCCTTTTAAAAATGTTTAAAATAATATATGTGTTTCTCAAACTACATGTATGTACAGAAAGTGGATAGCCCTGGTGATGCAGTGGTTAAATGCTTGTACTGCAGCCAAAAGGTTGTGAGTTCGATCCTAGGCAGGGCTCTCCAAGGTCCACTCAGCCTGGCATATTTCTGTAGGTTGCTAAAATGAGTGACTGGCTTGTTGGGGGCAATTAACTTACACATTGTAAAACACTTAGGGAGTGCTAGTTCACTGATAAGCAGTATAGAAATGTACTTGCTATAATGTACTTGCTACAATTATGCTTCAGTATTTCTACCATCTTGCATTCTTACATTTCTTTAGTTTCAAATCTTATTTCAACTGCAACTTAGGCTCTCGACAGACCGCGGTATACAAAAGAGAAGAAAACATGAATGACCTATGCAATATGAAGATGAACCCCAAATTCTAAAAAGTGAGGTGGAAGCTGCAGTAAGAGAAACTGGGAAAATTAAATCACCAATAACAGATGATATAATTATCAAACTGCTACAGTCCAAACAGACAGAATCTATTTTAGTTCCAACTAAAATCTGTCAACAAATATGGAAGACAAAATGGTGGCCAACATATTGGAAACTACCAATATACATCCTCATCCACAAAAAATGAGACACAAAAAACTACAGGAACTGTAGGACCATATCATTAATTTCCAGTGTAAGCAAAATTATGCTCACAATTCTGCAACATAGGCCTGAAACACACAGGCAAAAAAGAGTGGCTTTTGGCTGCTTTGGGGACATGGTGTGCAGATGACACATGCCCATGGATCATCTGGAAGCCACTCCAGAGCTGCCTAGGGTGGCTTCATGCCACTGGAAAAAAGAGTACAGAAAAAGCACTCCTTACTAGCAGCCCATTTGGGAACACAGTGGCAGCCCACTTTCAGAGCAGGCCATACAGTCACCATGGTCCCTGTGCTGATTGGGGGCTGACCGGGGCTGAAGCAGCCAGAGGTCACTCTAAGCCACCAATCTGCCTAACCCCAGTGACTCCAACCATACATAGAGAAAGAAATTGAAGAAGTGCAAGGAAAGGAAGAGGCATTAGGAACCACATTGCAAACATATAATGGATAATAGAGCACGCAACGGAATTAAAAAAAATCAGCATGTGCTTCATAGACTACAGTAAAGCCTTTGCCTGCATAGATCATGAAAAGCTATGAATGGCTCTGACACGGATTCTTAAAGTCCTGATGAGAAATCTGTATGTAGAACAAGAGCATACTGACAAGAGCATACTGTTAATACAGAATATGGAGAAACAGAATGGTTCCCAATTGGCAGCCAGGTTAGGCAAGACTGCATTCTATCACTCTCCTTATGCAACTTGTATACAGAAAATATCACACAATGAGTAGGTTAGATTTAATAGAAGGAGGAGTGAAGACAGGAGGAAGACAGCAGTCTAAGATTTACAGATGACACCATGCTTCCAGAGGAAAACACCATACACTTGGAACAATTGCTAAGAAGGTCAAAGAAGAAAGTGCAAAAAGCAGGGTAACTGCTGGACATAAAGAAAACAAAAATTAAGACCATGGAGGATCTACATAAATTCAACCCAGACAATGTGGAAATAGAAATAATTACAGATTTCTTGTACCTTGAACTGAACGTTGATCAGAAATGAGACTACAGTCAAGAAATTACAGGAAGATTAGAAATGGGTAAGACAGCTATGAAATAAATAAAGAAAGAAGATACTAAAGGGTAAAGATATATAAAGCACTAAAGTTAGAATAATCCAAGCCATTGTATTTGCTATCACCATGTATGGATATGAGAGCTGGACACTGAAGAAACTGCATAAAAAGAAAATCCACTCATTTAAGATGCTGTGTTGGAGAAGAGTGCTTAGGATACTGTAGACAGCCAAAGAGACAAACACATAGATCCTTGAACATATCAAGCTTGAAACCTCCCTGGAAGCCAAGATGATCAAATTGAGGCTGGCATACCTTAGCCACATCATGAGAAGGTATGATTAATTAGAAAAGACAATAATGCTGGGAAAGGTAGAAGGTAGTAGAAAGAAATGAAGACCACAGGCCAGATGGACAGACACAATCAGGATGGTCATGGGCGTGAATTTTCAGGACCTTGGCAGAGCAGTGGAAAACAGGGGGGCTTGGAGATAGCTCATCCACAGGCTCGCCATGAGTTGGGGTCAACTCTAAGGCAGCTAATAGCAAACAGCTAGTACCCTCAAATCAGGCAGATAGCTAATATTAGCTGGCACATGTTTCATGAATATCATTTTGAAACACTGCTTTACAAACTGATAAGGCAATCCATCACTTTGATAAGTTATCTGCTTCTAAAACATTTCCTTTTAAAAAGTTTTCAAAGTTAAACTGGGTGGATGTCTTTGGCAGCAAATGTGCAGATCTGTACTAATGTGCATGCACAAAGGAGCACCCAATTGTTGGCAACTGTCCCCCTGAGACTAAAGCAAGACAAATAAGCTAATTTGTTCAGTGACAGCAGCCTGGACTTACGAACTAGTACTTCAGTGAGGTAAAGTCAACATATGTTAATCACAAACACCTAGCTTCCCTTTTTTCTTCCAGACAATTAGTAAATTTCTCTTTCAGGGAGATGAAGGAAAGAGGGGGAGGGGAGAGGTGTAATTTTTAAAACATTATAAATTAAAGCAATATACCAACAATATCTCCCTGATTACTATGAAGGAAAAGGTTGTTACAATTGGCTTATTCATGCAATTTTATGGGGTGATGCTGTGACACGTGGCCATTTTCACTGTTGAAGCAACTTCAATAATTTTTATAATCTACATGAAGCAATCAGTGAGACAGATTTATGCCAAATAACTGTTTGTCTTTAAAGATGGTTACTATTGGGTAGATGAAGGTAGAACCTGTTTTATTTTTTCTGCAAAAACCTAACACAGCTATCACCTTGAAAACTTTAAAAAGGTAATCTTTGGTGTAAGAAAAGTAATCAAAATAATTCCAATGTAATGTGGTAGATTAGTGTCTTCCCTTAGTGCTATTTTGTTATTTTCCTCACCATAAACTTGTTTACATCCTCATACTTGTAGCTGTTGTTTTGTTTCCCTGGTAGAGTTACTCTGTAAAGGTAAATTATATTCCTTTCTTATGCATGTTTAACTTAGCAAAACACATGTGTGAGTAACAGTCCAATTTACAATACTACCAAGACAAATAAATGTGGAATTAGTCCAACAAAACAAAAATTCTTAAGATCTATTTACCAAAAGTATGAAGATTCACATCAAGAATTTACTTTAATATAGTTGTATCTACCATCTCCTCTTGCCTTTCCCCAGCTCATTCTTTCCTCAAAGCATGTCAAGATCAGCCATCCTCTGCCATGCTAAAATTAGCCTTGTTTTTGCTATGCTATAGACAGGCCAGAAGAGGCCTAGTGCTGGAGGCAGGGGAGCAGTTACTGAGAGTTACCCTGAGAGCCAAGGTCATATAGCCAGGGAAAGGAATGTGGACCTTGGGAGGAGCAGTGCTTGAGAAGGGTTTTAATAATGAAACTGATGCTTGTAAGATAGTTCTGGCAAAAGATGTGCTTCTGTGCTGATATGCTGTAATAAACTCTTTCTGGGGTGCATTCACACTAGCATTTCTGTAGCAAGGAGATCTGAGGAGATTCAGTGTTGCGATTCTGAAGTGAAGTTCACACTACATTTGTCATGATCAAATCTCTCCGTGGCAATATAGCCCTGTTGACGTTCACATTACCATTTGTATCAATTTAAATGGAGCCACCATATTGAACTTGTTTGATCTCATTTTTTAAAAACTGTGAATCAAATGATGCGTATCAGCATAATTCTACTTCAGCTATCATAGTTGGTGACGTGACTCTACATCAGGATGTGGGGAGAGCCTGAAGTCTTGGCAATGTTGGGGAGGGGTTTTCAGAGACTGCTGTATAGTCTCCAGTGGGCTAACAGACTGAACTATATTTGGGATTTAATATTCAGTGCTCATTGCAGTTTTAACTAATTCACTAAAAACATGGCCTGATTTAATTCCATATTTTTGTCTCATTCTGGAGTGTGAAGGCAAACTTTGTAGGCTTGATCAAATTAAAATCAAGTACTTTAGGTCACATTAGTTTCAGTGGGTGCAAGTTAAGCAACACAGTATCCACAGATTCTGCATTCACAGATACAACCATCCACAGCTTGAAAATATTATTTTTTTTTTAAAAAAAAAATCCAAATAGCAAATCTTGATTTTGCCATTTTATATAAGGTACACCATTTTACTAAGCCATTGTATATAATGGGACTTGAGCATCCATGGATTTCTGTATCCCAGGAGCCCCTGGAACCAACCTCCAGTGGATGTCAAGGGCCCATTGTACAGTATGTAACTTTGGATTTAATGGGAGCAGTCTGAGAATGTGGATTTGGAGTGTAGAACCTTCAGTTTACGATCCTTGGTCAGTGGCTTGAGAGGAAAGCTGGAGGATATAGAGTTTGGAAAAGCAAGCAGAAAATACTGCCCCTGTTGACCAGCCAAAGACGTCCAGGATGCTCACATTTATACCAGCCCTGAACCAATCAATTTATTTTCATTCACAAGATGTTTGGCTGCATATTTCCATTTGTTTGAGCATATGGATGAATGTACTGTATAGTATTTCACCATGAATGCACAATCTCATCAATATGTGACTGTGCCACAGGAAAGTGACGTTTTAGAATGCAACTCCCAGATTCCCATCTAATATTGCTGGAAGATTCTGGGAGTTTTATATTCCAAATAAATAATGTTCTCAAGTTCTGGGTTCCTGCATTTGATTCTGAGACTCCTAGTCCAAATTTTGATAGGACAAACCATACCCTGCATGTGCTCTACATCAAAGGTTCCACATGCCCTAAGAAAACAGTAGAGACATCTTCCTGCTCTTCCTCCTCCATGTAAAATGTGCATAGTTGCAAGGCAGCTACAGCAGCAAACAGAAGCTAACAAACCAGAATGTTTTCAAGAGCCAGTTGGCAACACAGCCAATGCACAAATTGTACGTAATAGAGCAGATCATGAATAATGATTATCGAACACACACATGAATAGAGACAGGGAAGCACCTCAGCATTTGCTACCTTTATACAAAAGAAAAGGACAAAGTATTTCTGCCCCCATACATTATGTTTCTTTTCAGTTCTGAAACTGGTGTAAATAAAGTGAAGCTAACAGACAATGAGAACTCCTCTCAGTGTGTGGGCAGAATTTCCAACCTTTTTTCCCCTTCACTTTGTCCTCATGCAGATCTCTTCTTTCAAATTACATCACACCATCATTCATTCTCTGGGAAAAAGAACTACCTAATAAAATGTATTCAGCCCTTTCCTAGGCCTTGGATATGCACATTATTATCTCTTGCTTTGCAAACTAATTTGCCAAATGGCCTGGGAATGCTTCTCAGAATGGTGAGAATTATAGATGATGATCATGATGATGAACATCAATAACTCCCATTAATGGTTAGCTGTTAGCATATACATTTTAAAATAATTAAAGGAAACAAACAGTAATAAAGTCTCCAAGGTGGACTTCATGGTTAGCAGAAACATAAAGGAGGAAAAAAGAAAAGAAGAATTTGGAAAACAGATGAAAAGAACAGGAGGGGAAATGGGAATTATCTTAGTTGTAATCAATGCTATTCAAAAGGGGAGGGGGAAATTTATTGCCTATATGAATGTAGGTTACTTTTCTTCCAGCTACAGTATAAAGTCAATTCTTTGATATGCCACAGGGCACTATTGTTTGACAGCAACAGACTAAATTTGAAACTACGGTACTTTTTTTTTTTTTGGCCAGCACTTGCCACCAACAGTTAATGGAAAAAGTACTGTTTTGCTGTAATTTTCTTCACTGCTTACCAAGGAATCTATGTGTTTCACCTAAAGTTGGAGAGAAATACAAATTACAACTAGATTTTGTATTTTCAAATCGTGAAAACTGAGCAGTCTACAAAAATCATAAATAAGTATACTCCATGCTGCTACATGTTAATATTGTTACTAGATATATTCCCCTTCGCCCAAGTGATAACAAAATGCCACCATGAACCAACTCTAGTGTGACTAGTCTTCTGTATGTTTTCAGCTCCAAGAAAAATGAAGGTTAAATACATGTTACTGCACATTTAACTAGAAAAACTACATACAAATATAACTTTGGGCACTTGAATGGCTCCAGTATATGCTAATTATTTATGGGCAAACTGGATATGCTACTCTTTAAAAACATAAAAATAGTCAAATTATGTGTGAAGATACACTGAGGATACCTTTGTAATATGGACCCGCAAAAAAGAAAGCCTGAAACAACTGAAGAACCATCAACTGTTGCTGGACACATCCAGACTGATGAAATAGACCACAAAGCCCCAGATTTTATTCCTGTTTTTTCCAATTTTATTTTGTAGATTCATACACACTCTAAGATCCAAACACAATCCCAGAATATTTTCTGTCATGTCCCAGTACAATCAGAGACTTTTCATACCAGCTCCCCAGGATGGTTTAGTATAAAAAACAGCCAACGGACTCCCCCGGCAAGCTGCATTGCCGCCGGGAGGTCGCGTCGACCAAGGAGGCCCTGCGGGGCTGGTGCGCCCCAGCATGTTTTGCTGGGGCTATGGAGGCCTTTGATTGGCTAGCGGGAGGGGCCGGGAAGGGACCTTCGGGGAGAGGCTGCTCTAGGCTCCTTGGAGGACCTCTCTTTGGCTCCGGTTTCCAGTCCTTCAGGGCAGCCTATTGGTCGGCTGCCCTGAAGGGGAGGAGCTTTGGCTCCCAGACCCTCCCTCTTCATGGCCTATATAAGCCCATGTGGCCTGGCGTTCGGGGCCATTTTAGCTCGGCTCTGAGTGGATACAGAGCCGAGCGAGCGGGCTCTTGCCACAAGCGTTCCTGGCCTTTGCCAGCTGAGTGCGTGGTAATGGGGCTTGCCTTTTCCCCACAGGGGATACAGGGCAGCTGGGGGCTGTGCCATTAGGGCAGGCGATATCTCAGCGTCCCCCCCCTCTGGATACCAGAGGAATTTCTGGCACGAGGTCTTATCCCCCAGTGGCCACTGTGCCTTCCTGGGGTCACAGGGAGGAATGTAAGTTGCTGGCCTCCCTTGCTGTTTTTTCTCTCAGCCATTGGGGGCTCTTCTGACCTCCCACCTCTTAGGCCTCATGCCTCCTAAACCCCCTCATCACCATACTGGGGCCTCCAAACCAGGGACTCCCAAGCCTTCCCATCACCAGGCAGAGGCTGATCACCCCACAACCAGAGGCTTGGCTGGTCAACCCAGGAGGTCCTGGACTGAATTGGCTCCCAGTTTTGGTCTCAGCACAACAGCGATGTTCCATAGGCACAGTTTCCTCAGTCTGCACCGTTGCTCTCCACTCTGGCTGTCACAGATCTATTGCGTTACATCGCTGAACTGATTGATTACCAAGGCTACTGCTCCTAATCAGCCGGAAGTCTCGCCTCAGTCTTCTAGACCATCAGTTCCTGCTCTGGGGCCCTTGCTGTCCTCCAGTTCCAGCAGTTCCTCCTCGTCCTCCAGTTCAGATGACGGTGAAGCTGATGCTAGCACTTCAGCATCCTCAAAGCGCAAGAGCTGAAAGAAGAAGAAAAGGACCAAGAAGAGGCGTCATTTGGCTCGTGCTGAGCGGGCCGCTCAACAGGCAGTGGCTGGTGGTACGGCTGTTGCTATTCCTCCCAGAAGGGATGCATACTGGGTCGACCATGCTCTTGTTCCTGGCCTGCCTCGCTGGGCCATCAAGAGGCGTTCTTGGCGGCCTGGCATACAGGGGGTGTGGGTTGATGCCCAGGCTGCAACCATCCCAGTGTCTGCCCCTGGTGAGTGCCCTCCTGGCTCTCATCTCTCCAAAAAAGTTCACAAGCTTATTTTAAGGGGCTGCTATGTTGACATTTTTCCCCTGAACCAACCCAAGGGTCAGGAAGCAGTGGCTGTTACTTCCTCCAAGATGTCCTCCAAGGAGCATAAAGCCTCTCCAGTGGAGCATACCTTTGCAAATCGGTTGGAGGGCTTCACCATTTTTCGTGCTGTTGTTTTCATGGCTTTCCCTGAGAGGTCTTGGCATTTTGACAGCCACCTGCTCAGTGTCATGCAGGCAAAATCCTTCGCTGGGGAAGCTGCGTATATTGCTTACGATGCTGCCTTTCGCCAACATGCTTCCCAGAACTCGTGGGAGCGTTGGGACCTCCTACACAATGAGATATGGTTGCTTGAGGTTGGCACTCAAGCCAGGCCAAAGAGTTTCACTAAGGGGGCCCCTAAAAAAGATCACTGCAGATTGGTGTGCTGGGAGTTCAGTGCGGGAAAATGTTCTCAAGCTCAATGCAAATATGAACATTGTTGTGAGTTTTGCAGGGGTCCACATGCCAGGGTTTCTTGCAGGCGTTCTCCTCCTTCAAAACAGCTCTTTTGCCAAGAGCGCCCTGCCACTGCAGCCACTGGCAGAAAGGATGGTGCCTCCACCTATGATGCTGGGGGTTCAGGGCGCCCAAAATAGTGGTGCTGCTCCTCCTCTTCCCTCCTTCCAGCTTGCCCTCTCACTTGTTCGCCATGGTGCCCTTGCCCCCCTCCTTCAGGCTTACCCTGACAGAAGAGCTGCCTCGCTCCTGGATGAAGGATTTTCTCGTGGCTTCTGCATCCCTGTATCGGGTTCCCTGCACTCTTTAGAGCCGCGTAACCTTAAATCTGCCAAGGATATGCATGATGTTCTGCGGGCCAAGATTGATAAGGAGGTCAAGGCTGGTTGTATTGAGGGGCCCTTTGATTCCCCCCCTTTCCCGAATATCCATGTGTCCCCTCTGGGGGTAGGTGAATTTCGCTGAATTCATCATTTGTCCCACCCACCTCCCTCCGGGGCCTCTGTCAATGATGCCATCCCTCCCGAGCTGTGCTCGGTGAGGTATGCTTCGTTTGATCATGCTGTTTGTTTGGTGTGCTCTTGTGGTAAGGGTGCCCTATTGGCAAAATGTGACATCCAGTCAGCATTCCGCCTCCTGCCTGTCCACCCTGATGACTTCCATCTCCTGGGGTTTAAGTTTGAGGGTCAGTGGTATTTTGACAAAGCCATGCCCATGGGATGCTCTGTCAGCTGTGCAGCCTTTGAAACCTTCAGTTCGTTCCTCGAGTGGGAGGTAAAAAGGCGGGCTTCGTCCCCATTGGTCACACATTACCTCGATGATTTCCTGTTCGTTAGGCCCATAGCGTTGGCTGCCACATACTCCTTAATACTTTTACTAACTTGGCCAAAGAATTGGGTGTCCCTCTGGCACAAGAAAAAACTGAAGGGCCTGTCACTTCTCTGGTTTATCTTGATTCAATATATTGATTCAATTGCTGGTGTATCCCGCCTACTGCAGGATAAGCTCCAAGCCGTTTGCACATTGCTGAGTGATGTTATCCAGAGTACTAAGGCTACTCTAAAGCAGATCCAATCTGTCCTGAGTCACCTTAATTTTGCATGCAGAGTGGTGTTGCCAGGCAGAGCCTTCTGTGCCAGGTTGGCCAAGGCCACGTCTGGTATACGCTTACCTCACCACCATGTGAGAATTCCCAAGGGCATGTGTGAGGACCTCCTTGTGTGGCTGGGTTTCCTCCACTCCTTCAATGGAGTCTTCATCTGGCAGAGGCCTTTGCAGCTGGGTGATGGCCTGCAGGTCCATTCGGATGCTGCTGGGAGCCTGGGGTTTGGTCTTTATTTTCAGGGTCACTGGTGCGCCCAGCATTGGCGAGCCAGTTGGGCTACTGGCAACATCCTGCGAAATCTTACTTTCCTTGAACTGTTCCCAGTTGTGGTTGCTGTTCATTTGTGGAGCTCTGTGTTCAAAAACAAGTGTGTTTGTTTTTGGTGCGACAATCAGGCGGTGGTCAGTGTGATCAATCGCCAGTCCTCCAGTTCAGAGGGGGTCATGTCATTGGTATGGCATTTTGTGTTGTGTTGTTTGCTTAACAACATTTCTTTCACAGCCCGTTTTGTGCCTGGTTTCCAAAATAATGTTGCTGATGCACTTTCTCGATTCCAGGACGCCAGGTTCCGTCAATTGGCACCAGAGGCCGACAATGTCCTTTCTGGACAATAAGGGGCTCTTCATACCAGCACTTTGTGCCAGCCTGTAGGTGCAGTGAGGGCTTGGAGTGTCCGGATGTTCCAAGCCTTCACCGTGCCACCCGGATGCCATCTTGGCATGCATCCATTTACACCGTGTGCACCAAGATGACGCTCATCAAGTGCAGTGCCCAAATGGTGCTGCACACAAGGGGCATCATCATGGCACTTGAGTGTGCCTACGTTGCCCCTTCTGGGATGCAAAAAGAACCTGCCCAGAAGCGGGTTCTTTTTGGTCCCTCTGGAGGCTGCAGCATGTGGTTGTTGCGACCTGCAAAAACAGGTGGCGTTTAGCTGCTCGTCTGCACAGCCCTTATGATGATCTTTCTGTACCCTTTAAAAATCTTGGTATGTCACCCCTTTCCAGCTACTCTGTTCTCCCATTGTCCTCTTCATTTTATAGAATCAGGGACCATCTAGTCCAATCCCTGTCATTTCAGAAAGCCACCACAAAAGCACTTCTAGGAGATGGACATCAAATCTCTGTTTAAGAATCTCTAATGAAGGAGTACCACCTTCTGAGGTTGTGTAATCCATCACTAACCACTTCTTACTATGAAGAGGTTTTTCCTAATGTTCAGAGAGAATCTGCAATGTGTCCATTGGCTCAGGCCCTATCCTTTAGAGGATGAGGAAACAAGCACACTCTATCCTGCATGTGGCATCTTCTCTTCCCTGGGTTAAACATAAACATGGGATTTTCCTGTTCTTGAAACACTGCACTAGAAGCCAAGAGAAGAGCAGATTGCATATGGGTTGAATACAGCCTAGCTACGGGGCAGTGTGATAAAATCCGTCTTTGACTGTTAAATCCTGTGTCTATCCCATGGACGAATATGTAGTGCGATAATCTCCTATGTAGCACATAGTCTGTCATTTCTCACCCTGTAGCTGGTGAGAATCATTCTGGATTATTATTGGTGATTGTTGCTATATATTGTTATATTTGATAACAGTTTAAAAATAATTGATTTTTTCTTTAAAACAAACAACATGCAAGGTCTTCACCAGTTTGAAAAATTCTGATATATAGTGAAGTTTTAGACACAGAATATAGGAATTAAAGGAACAAAATATAAAGATTGGTGGAGTTTTCTGTTAATTCTTTCTATTTGTGTAAATTTTCTTTTACATTTTGTCTCAAACATGTTGTGTTAAACATGCCCATACTACATGTGAGAGCAGCAGCAGGGATCCTCTACACCTTCCTCCTGTCAGCTGCCATTTCATTTGATCACAGTGGCCCAGACACGGCATCATTCTGGGTCATTGTCGGGAATTTCTTCTCCCTGTGCATAATGTGCTTTTAGCAGGACCCCCCCCCCCCAAAAAAAAAACACCTCACCCTGTGTTGCAGTCTATGTTAATTACCTAGCCAGCTTTAAAGAAAAAGTTATCTTTTCTTTCAAAGTAAAGCAGGTACATGCTATAATTAGTTACTCCTTACTTGCCTATTAGAATCATAATACTTTATTAACAAATTCCATACACATGTAAATTAGACCTAACTGGACTGTCTCATCAATCTGTTATTTCCCAATTACGTAACAAAATACATTAAGATAGTGTGATTTATGGATAAGGTACCCACTGAATGTTTCTGAGGGAATTCAGTGAGTCTTCATTTGCATAGCCTAATTAGTAGTTTATTAATCTTAAATGCATATGGAAATCAACAGCATTGTAATCTCCCCAAATTCAGCGTCTTATCCTTTCATTAACTTCTTCCACTCTAGGTAGTGAGGGTTTTTAATAAAGTAAGTCAATAGATGAGGAATGCATGTGTATTTGTATGTCTGTACAGTGCAATGCTATTCACCAGATATGGGAGCAGAAAAGAGGAGATGAATATCATCATTATACTCTGCTCCTGAATTTCTGTGTGGCACCTAGCTGGCCATTATTAGCAGATACAAAGAAAAGCAGATGTTCCCCTTTTGGGTGAAGTGAGTCTTACTCCCAAACCAGTTCCAGGACATTTCATCAGTCCTGGACATACAGTAAGTGATTTACAGGTTACAGTCCTTGAACAAGGAAATTACAAAGGAAGACTAGAAAGAGAAGCATTGAATTATATTAAAAAAAAATCCAGTCCATTATCAGAGGTATGAACAAAGGCATTGGCTTCATGGCACACTACATATATTAATACAAGGGTTCTTCCTACTGCATGTATAACAAAAGGTGTCTTTCCCAAAAGAGTTTTGAATCCAGGAAATATGACTTTTGGTAAGCAGATTTTGCTTTCCCACATCAACACTGATTGACTATTGTAAATTTCTGTAAGACCTGCATCAAATTTGAACATTTAGGGCAAGATTTGCATATGTCAGGATCCTATTACATTATATTCACCTCCAACAACTGTATAAATATGCTTTATAGTTGAAGCTTTTATATCACTCTGTACTGCATTTGAAGAATTGGGTTTATATTCACAAAAGCTCTTGTTAAAATAAAAACCAATTACTCTCAAAGATGCTTAAACATTTTTTTCTTCCTCTCCTTTCCTCTTTTTTATGTGGCAAAAAACAAACATGGCTACTTCCTAGGAGACATAAAGAAAACTGAAAAGTGAGGAAGAAGTCATTTTAAAGCTAATTTTAAAAGGTAGCAAGTCATGTGATGGAGTGCTGGACAATAGCTGGGTAGGATTGTGGACTAGATCGAAGTGCGAAGAAATATTTTAAAAAGTCATAATACAGTTAGCTTCAATCAGGAACAATTTAGGAGATCAATGAACTGGACAGAGGGGAACTGTTGCAAAGAAACTGAATGCAATACAAAGTAACTGGAATCTGGAAGTTATGCTGGAAAACTGATTTCTTCCAAGGCTCAAAAATTAGTTTGTTTACATAGCAATTTTGAAAAAACTATTTCCATCTGCATAGCTCAAAAGTAACTAAGGCGGGTTATAGACCGCACATTTGGGGCGGTCTGGACCCGCCCCTTTCTCTGGAGTATCAGGGTTTCAGCGGGTACACCGGCAGCCGCTGAGGCCCCGATCCACCGCTTTTCGGGTTGCGGGGAAGCAGGGGGAAAAAAAAAGCAGAAAAGGGGTGTCCCTGGGGCTTCAAGCCCCAAGGACGCCCCGTGGCGGCGGGGAGAAGGAGACAGGAGCCGCTTGGCCCCTTTCTCTTTTAGTCCGCTGGGCGCAGCCGTCTGAAGGCTGCCCCCAGCAGACTAAACCAGGAAGGAGCTCCGAAATGGAGCTCCTTGCTGCTCCGTGTTCAGGGCGCACTAAGCGCCCTGGCGCGGAGGAAGGACGTCACGTCCGTGCCGCCCCGTCTAGAGGCGGCGCGGCCGTCACATCCTCACGGCGGCCATATGGAAGGGCCGCTGCCGTTTAGTGTGTGACGGGCACGCACTAGGGTTAGGGCGGTGCGGAAGCACCGCCCTTTGTAACCCTAGTGCATGCTCTTCACACACTAAAGTGCCGGTGTGTAACTGGCCTAAGTAATTACTTACTTATACTGTTCAACATTCTGAATGTAGACGCCTAGTTGTACAAAACACATCCTCCTCTTGTCCACACCCACAAGAGAGCAAGAAGCAGCAGTGCAAGGAACACCACAAACCATCACTTAAATCATGTGGTGTTTCTCTGTCATTATTTGAGTAGGCTATATCCCTATAATTATAAAAGTAACTAAAGAATTACACTGTAAAAGGAATGAAGCTATCCCTTAATAAATTACTAAGTGATTTATTACACCTTATTACAGTCATAGTGTAAGTATAGGCATGTCTACATGAGACAAATGGACTGGTTGCACCCCACCCCTTGTTGTAACCTGTCTTCACACCCTGTTCAACTGCAGTCTGTAATTATGAAGTGAAGCCAGTTCCACATTCAATCTGGGCAATCCCTGCTTTAGGAAATTATTGCATGCCTCTTTTCATCCGATCCAGGCATTGCATTAGTTTCTGGGGAGGAGGACATTTCATATACACAGGAGCCAAACAATTGGAGTAATGTCACACACAGAACTAGGAACACCAGGGACCTCACCTAGAATACTGTGTCCAGTTCTGGGCAACACAATTCAAAAAGGATGTTGACAAATATTATAAATAAAGTAACTTTTCCTTTTTCCTTTTTTTATAATTTAAAAATCCCCTCATTAAATAATAATGAGTTCTGGCGCCACAATTCAGAAAGGATATTGAGAAACTGGAGTGTGTCCAAAGGAGGGCGACAAAAATGGTGAAGGGTCTGGAAACCATGTCCTATGAGGAACGACTTAGGGAGCTGGGGATGTTTAGCCTGGAGAAAAGAAGGTTAAGAGGTGATATGATAGCGCTGTTTAAATATTTGAAGGGATGTCATATTGAGGAGGGAACAAGATTGTTTTCTTCTGCTCCAGAGAACAGGACCAGGAACAATGGATGCAAGCTGCAGGAAAAGAGATTCCACCTGAACATTAGGAGGAACTTCCTGACAGTAAGGGCTGTTCGACAGTGGAATGCACTCCTTTGGAGGGTGATAGAGTCTCCTTCCTTGGAGGTCTTTAAACAGAGGCTGGATGGCCATCTGTCAGGGATGCTTTGATTTGGATTTCCTGCATGGCAGGGGGTTGGACTGGATGGCCCTAGTGGTCTCTTCCAACTCTATGATTCTATGATTCTATGATTATGTCATTCATAGTTTTAATCATTCTCCTTTTTCCCTTAGATAATCTATCAATGGAAGCCAACCATTTTTTACTTCATCCCTTTTGGAATCTTTTAGAATACAGGTAAGTTTATCTATTATATATTACCAATTTCATAAAATTTCCATTTGGTGACCAAACCTATCCCTTTTTAACATGCTAGGGGAATTGGTGAAAGAAGCTTTTCTTTCTCTTTTGCTGTTACTGCACGCTCAATACAGAGATCTCAGTAATGAATTCTGGAAGTAGTTGAAGTTTACCTTGCCTGGTAAAAGTGATGCCACATGCTGTGTGGTGTGGCTTGTGGTATCATGCCTCCTTGGGGGCAGATTCGGGAAGTGTGTCATGTGGATGCTATGCCCTGACTCCATGCCCAGGTCAGTCTCAATGGCCGGTCTGCACAGGCTGTTTGATGATGGAGGTATGCATGTATTGATACATTAATGAATATATATATATATTTAGAGAGGCAAATGAACCCTTCAGCATTTTTTGTTTTCATGCACTGAGATGTTTTGGTTACCCACAAGGTCAGTATCATATACTGCTGTAGGGACACTGGCTTACAGGAACACCAGAGCACAGTAGTGATATTTCTGACTTGACTGTACTTGCTGCACGCACTGGATAAGGTTTTTTAAAAAATTTATGCATCATTCAGTGCTTGCCAAAGTGATTCTCTAAAGCTTATGCTTTTTCGTGATAAAGACAGAACAAAATAAAGTTAAAAATATCTTTGTTCTCGTGAATGAGTTCATTTATAACTGAATTACAAATGGTGCTGAAAATCAAAATTGCTTGGCTCTGAGTGCAATTTTCTTTTTTCTAAGATGTTCTCTGCAAACATCCAGAAACCCAGTTACAAACCATGATTCCCCAAAACTGTGAGAGAGCATGACATATTACCTAAATGTTGATTCATTATCTGAAGCATAAGTGCTATTGGTGGTCTGTTGCAGAAGACCAAGTAAATGTATCTCTCTCTCTCTCTCTCTCTCTCTCTCTCACACACACACACATATAGATATATAGATATATTAAAAACATGTGGTAATACATACAAAAATATATGGAATATTTTAGAACACAGACTTATATTTCACATTATTAGATAATATTTGGGGAATGTTTTGAGATCAAGCATTGATAAAAAGATTTGTGAGAATAAACCATATTGCAAACAAATATAAAATCAAAATTATTTTAATGAATGTTATGTTGCTTGGATTACTATAATCTCTCAATAGTTAATTAGTTATTCTACTTCTGTAGCCTCTGAAGCCTCCTGCCACTCCCCGAAAGACCCTCACACCTCCCTCAAATTTAATGTTTTCTGCTGTGACTTTTCAACAAATTTATCCCCAACACCACACCCAAATTCCTGAAATGGCCACAAATACTGTATAAAAACTCTATCCAACCCATCACAAATAAATAAATAAATAAACTACCCAGAACCTTCACCTCTCAAATACTTCTATTTTTCTCCTGTTTTCCAGTTACAGAAATAAGGTCAGAATCCTGAACACAACTTTATGCCCTACAAGGGGAATTATATATAATCATGTCAAAATAATGGAAGCAATACACTGTGTATAGTATTCTAAGTGTTGGATTAGGACTCTGGACACCGGGGTTTCAATTCAGTGATAGAAACCCATTGGGTGACCTTAAGCAAGTCACATTCTCTCAGTCTCAGAGAAAGGCCATCTCAAATCTTTTCTGAACAAATAATGTCAAGAAAACCTCATGATAGGTTTGCCTTTCAGTCACCAGAAGTCAGAATTGACTTGAAGGCACACAGCAGCAACAACAACATGGCAACATACTCAAGAACAATACAAAATATAAGAAAACATGAGTATTAGAAGGAGGAATCTTTTGACAAGGAACTCACTATTTTAGCAATTGAAGTGTAATCTGTTGTCAAAGCACTTGGAAGAAATAAATCTCCAGGAACAGATGATGCATCAATTGAACTGTCTCAAGCTAAAGAGCTGGAACCCAAATTCTAACAAAACTCTGCCAACAAATATGGAAAGCAATTGCCCACCAACTGAAAATGCTCAATATATATTTCCAATCCCCAAGAAAGGGAACACCAGGGATTTCAAGGATTGCAGTAACAATTGGACCATTGCACTAATCTTCCATGCATGCAAAGTGATGCTCAAGATTTTATAACAAATTAATTTACCTAATATTGAGCAAGATGTGCCAGACCTCCAGGTTGAGTTCAAAAAAGGAACACACACTAGAGATCATATGGCATAAATATGTTGGATAATGGAACATACCAAATAATGTCTGAAGAAATTCATTCTGTGCTTCACAGATCACACCAAACCCTTTGCCAGTGTGGATTATAAGAAACTATGGACTCTAGAAGAAGAGTCCCACAACATTTTTTGGTCTTGAAGTGTAACATAAATCCCCAACAAGAAGTCACCATTAGGACAAATATGGCAAAACAGAATGCTTCTCAACTGGCAAAGGAATCAGATAAGGCTGCATTTTTTTCTCTCTATCTGTATGATTTATACATAGAACATATAAGGATTATAAAGAAGGATTAGACTCAGAGGAAGGGACATCAATAATTTAAAGAATGCAGATGACACCACATTACAAGCAGAGAATAGCAAGGGATTAGAATAACTTCTAATGAAAGTGAAGAAAAGTATAAAAGCAGAGTTATAGCTGAATAGTAATCAAACATGATAACCACAGAAGTTTTACATTAATGAAAAGTGAATGGTGTAACAACAATTTTCTATACCTTGGCTGAATCATCAATTAAAATGGAGACTGCAGACAAGAAGTCAATTGACTAGGACTTGTAGGGGCAGCTATGAAGACCTAGGTAGGTTCCTCAAGTGTAAAGCAATATAACTGAAACAAAAATCAAGCATATCCATGCTGTAGTATTTCTGATTACCATGTATGTTTGTGAAAACTGGACAATGAAGAAAACAGACAGGAAGAGAATGCTGGTAGAGGAGAGTTCTAAAGACACCATGGACTGCAAAAAACAAAACAAAAAAACACCAATTTAAATAAACTACTCCTTCCCATAAAGGAATGATGGGTCCAAGAATAAATTAAGCCTGAACTCTCACTAGAAGCTGAAATGAGTCAAATGTAGGCTATTGTAATTTGGACATGACACAAGACAACAAGCCATCATCCTACTGTTTTTACATATTTTATCTTTATACCATTTTATATACAATGTCACAGATATGGCATTGAAAAAGTTTGTTGATAACTGTATAACTATGCCAATTTTTTAATCCCCCCCCCCAAATCTTCATAGAATCATAGAGTTGGAAGAGACCACAAGGGCTATCCAGTCCAACCCCCTGCGCAGGAAATCACAATCAAAGCACCCCAACAGATGGCCATCCAGCCTCTGTTTAAAGACCTCCAAGAACGAGACTCCACTACACTCGGAGGGAGTTTGTTTCCACTGTCAAATGTTGAGGTGGAATCTCTTTTGCTGTAGCTTGCATCCATTGTTCCAGGTCCTAGCTCTGGAGCAGCAGAAAACAAGCTTGCCCCTCCTCAGTACGACATCCCTTCAAATATTTAAACAGGGTTATCATATCACCTCTTAACCTCTTTTCTCCAGGCTAAACATCCCCAGCTCCCTAAGTCGTTCCTCATAGGGCATGGTTTCCAGACCCTTCACCATTTTAGTCACCCTCCTTTGGACATGCTCCAGTTTCTCAATGTCCTTTTAAACTGTGGTGCCCAGAACGGGACACATATTCCAGGGGGCCTGACCAAAGCAGAATACAGTGGCACTATTACTTCTCTTGATCTAGACATATACTTTATTGATGCAACCTAAAATTGTATGGGCCTTTTGAGCTGCCACATCACATGTTCACTCATGTTCAACTTGTGGTCTCCTGGAATCCAGATCCCTTTCACATGTAGTTTCATTCAGCCAGGTGTCCCCCATCCTATATCTGTGCATTTATTTTCTGCCCTAATGTGCAGTACCTACATTCTCTGTGTTGAATTTCATTTTGTTAGCTTTGGCCCAGCTTTCTAGTCTATTCAGGTCATTTTGAATCTTAATCCTGTCCCTGGGGTATGACTATTCCCCCTAATTGGTGTCATCTGCAAATTTGATAAGTATGCTCCAATTCTGTCATCCAGGTCATTGATAAAGATGTTGAATAGCACTGGGCCCAGGACAGAGCCCTGTGGACCCCACTGGTCACTTCTCTCCAGGATGAAAAGGTGGCCATTGTTGAGCACCCTTTGGGTTCGGCCGGTCAACCAGATACAAATCCATGTAACAGTTACCTTGTCTATCTTGAAAAGGTTTTGAGGAATGGAGGATGTGTTATCTGACTGTTTATAATACTGACTATGCCAATGCTATAATAATGTGTGAATTTTGTGATGTTATGGGGGATGGGACTGTGGGCATTCCCCTCCTACTGGATATATAGAGGATATACATCTCAGTTGGAGTAGAATGTGTGTATGTATATATTATATATATATATATAATATACACACACACCACACACACACACACTAAATATAGGTGCTATGGCAGTACACCGATGTTACATGTTTGTAATTTGCTATATTTGGTGCTGGCCATGGCCGTAATAAATTCATTCATTCATTCACAATGTATTCATCAGAAGAGATAGAAGGAATATTTGAAATATTTGAAAAAAATTGATGAAAAAGAAACCCTGAAACTAAGAAAACTGGATTTAAAGAATCTTTACAGTTCAAGCCTAATCTGCACAAAATTTGTCGATGTCTAATTTGGGTAGAACCTGAGGGCACACAATAACAATAACATCTTCCATGCAGAAAAAGTTGTTTCCTGCACAGAAAATTATGTTTTCTGCAGAAAAATATCATTTGTCGATTTGGCACAGAATAAGTCCTAAACTGCAAGTAGTGGCCTAAATTCTGCTTTTGGTCCTGGTTTGAGTAGACCTATTGAATCGGTTAGATTTATTTATATGTTAATTCAAAATTTGAGAATTGATTAATGAGTTTACCTTATTTGAGACTGACCAACAGGATGCCAGCCAGCCTTTGAAAAACCACAGTTTTCAAAGACTTTCTCACCGCAGGAAAAAATTGCTAAAAATTACTTGGTTTTCCTTCAAAAACAAAATTAGTGAAGAATTACATCTTTACTTATTGATAAAGTTGAAGGCATCAAGAAAACAAGGCAACTGCATTACAGATGGGTTGATTCAATAAAGGAAGCCAAAGCCATGGGTTGTAAGACCTGAGGAGGAGGGTAAATAACAAAATGCCATGCACAAGGTGAAGCTGACTTGACAGCAAATATAACAACAAAAAAATTAAGCAGTAGCAGAAACCAATGTAACCGTACCATGACCACAAAGAAGAGAAAAAAGAAGAAATAGCTGTGTTGAGCCAGTTGTCATTAACCTGTGGAAAGCCCAGGGTTAATTTTCATATCAAAGCTTTGCTCTCAGTGAGATAGTCACTCTGTCTCTGGCCTGCACCACTTCAGACTGCAAAAAAGGATCTCCCCATATAACATTTTCTTCCAAGGAACACAGAATCATACAGTTGGAAAGGTCATCTATTGCAATCCTCTGCCACTGCAGGAATGCACAACTACAGCATCTCAACAGGCAGCCTTCATTGGAGGATGCAATTCAAGTGAAGGATGCAACTCTTTCATTGCAATTACAAAAATGCATTTGTATCAAGTTTTTCTCTTTCCTGAAACTGTGCGATGCTCATTCCATTAACACAGAACACTAGCTATCAAACAGAAGAGCTAAGCTCCCCATTATGCTAATATTCTATGATGCTGCTGCTGCTGTTGTTATTGTTGTGACTAAAAGTTGTTTTCAGCTTATAGTGACCCTAAGCCCCATTCAGCCATGGAAACCCAATGGGTGATCTTGGATAATGTATATATGAACAACCCTTATTAATTGCCCCTTAATTATGAGCACTTTCTGGAAATGTGAAGGAATTGCTGTGTGATGGCTCCCCTCACGACCAAATACTTTTTAAAAGAAGGGGCAGGTAGAACCTGGAACTTAAGTGATGGGCAGTGTTGCCAATCACCCTCGAAGAAAACCCCCGCCATTCCCTGATTGGTTCCCTGAAATTTCCCCAAATTCCCCAGAAGGGGGCAAAACTTCTGGATCAGGGGTGGAACTCCCAGGTCAGGGGGCAGGACTTTGGGTCAGGGGATGCAAGGCACTATGGGAAGGCCTAAAGGGGGTGGGACGTACGGGTTGGGAGGTATGTTTGGCTGGGAACGAGAGATATTTTGGGTGGGAAAGGTATGTTTAAATGTATTTTTGGGTGGGAAGGGGAGTATTTTGGGCAGGAAGGCATGTTTGGGTGGGAAGGTTGAATTTCCTGGAATCTCCCTGGAAATTTGGCAACCACAGAAATCAAATGGAAAAATTTTAAATTCCCCTGTTTCTGGGAAATTCACCGGAAATTGGCAACTATGGTGATGGACTATTAGGAGCAGGAGCCAACCCTCTTATTCTCAGGACCACCCTGGAAGCTTGCTCAAAGAATGAATTGCTTGTCTGTTTTCTTTCTAGATTACTGCACTACACTCTTATAGTGCTGCTGTTTAACGGCTCTGGCTGCCTCCTGTTGCATTCTGGGATTTGCAGTTTAAGGAAGGGCATTTAGAATTTTCAGCCAGAGAGCTCTTAGGTCTCACTGAACTAGAATGCAACAGGAATGCTAGAGCAGTAAAAATTGAACAACAGGACTATAAGAGTGTAGTGTGGTAATGTGGTGGAATCAGTTCCACCTTTGCAAATTTACAGTGCATGATATTAAAACTACAAATTCAGTAGGGAGTAAAACAGTGCACTAATTCATGGTATCCTCCCAATTATCCTCCTCCCATTCCACACTATACAGAATCCTTAGTAATTTTTTTATTAATGGTACCCATAAACCATAATTCCTGTATATCTCCAAATGTAATAGTAATAGTTGTGACATAAACAACCAGAAAAAAATTAAATTTTAAAATTAAAATGGCAATATATCTTGAAATTATAATATCATATACAAAGCTGAAATGTATATACACATACAAAGTTTCATGTGGTTAAGATCAAAAATTGGTAAGGAAAATTTAAAATAACATTTTAATTTTTTAAAAAATCTACATTTTTAAATTTAATTTTTTTTATACCTGGGGCTTCTTCTTTTTCCTCCCACGGAGCCTCGTCCCACTCACACCATCTTTTCAGCATTTTAAAAGGATGAGCACCACAGCCCATTCCTGCCCAAAGGTAGATGTTTGGGAAGCACTGATGTCACACACACTTAGGGTGTCACCTGGTACAGCATGTATTTCCCTCACACACACACATACCCAGTGATGCCCTTGGATTAAAATAAAGGGCCAACAGGGTTTTACTTGGTCCCTTTTACTCCCTTTGGTCAGACTTCACAGTCTGTGAAAATAACTGTTCAGGCACACCTGCTCTGACCAGTGTGCATCCAGAGCACTACCACTAACCAATGGAGTTCTCTTGAGCATGAAGACTGGCTGGTTGGAATTCTTTTAATGTGTAAAAATCCACTCCTGCTGACTATCCTAACCAAACATCGAATTAGATATAAAACATAGTAGATTCCATCTTTCAAAAAGAGCACATTACTTTTACAGTTGGGTATTTATTCTTTTTTCTTTCAAGCAAGCTAAAGACCATATTATTCTAATCACCCTTTACATTAAATAAAAAATGACAGCATATGGTTGTTTACAAAGATCTAATTAGTGCATTTACCTAAACAGGCTCTCATGCTTTAAAATATTAAAATTAAAATGCAAATTGTAATGCCTGCAAGTGAATTAAGAGGAAATAATTTCTACTTAACTGCCTGCAGGCACTTGAATCCTCCTTCCAACTATCTTTAACCCTCCCTTTTGGCTTGGCTGAAAAACATATTGAATAAAGATGACATTACTGTCAGACAAGCTCCCTGTTTACTGATGAGGCATATTCCGCTCCTATGTACATATTTCATCATCAAAGCATGAACTAATTATGACATTTTAATAGGAGAAGAGCATCTGCCTATGAGTCTACAGAGAAATCTCAACCACAGAAAACAAAGTCCCCCCACCACTTCCCTGAAATGTTTCCGTGACTGACATGTTATTGATCACTGGCTTAGTCTAAGCAGCAACCCTACAGGATATATAAGGGTGAAATTGGCCTATCTATGAATCTTGTGTTAAGGAGACTGTGTAACACTCACACTGTCCCAACTCCCCAAGCAGGGCTTATTCCTAATATTCTTTATTAGTACATCTGCAGCATTATCTAAAGTAATGAGAAGGGCTGGGAATAACCAAAGGGAAGCCCAGTCTCCTTTCATGAGTCCATACTTAAATAATTTGTTGGTAAGCCACTTATAATTAAATATTTTTTAAACATTTTCTAAGTTGTAAGAAAATACTAAACAACAAAGTTGGTTTGTTGTAATCAAAATGTTACCATACTACAAAGGGTATGTGCTGGTTTTTAAGTGATTTAAGTGTCTGTATATGGGGTGTGTGTGTGTGTTTTTGTTTTTAATTGTTTTAATGCATTTTAATATTTTTAAAGTTTTAACATATCAATAATTAATTATACATTTCATTCTTTCATATAACTTTTGCAGTGTTTTTAACCTGTATTGTTTAAAATGTTATTTGCTGCCTTGAGTCCTATTACTGGGAGAAAGGTGGGATATAAATGAATGAATGAATAAATAATAATATAAAGTTGAAGGCTTTCATAGCCGACATCCATGGTTTTTTTGTAGGTTTTTTGGGCTCTGTGGCCATGTTCTAGAAAATTTTCTTCCTGACGTTTCACCAGCATCTGTGGCTGGCATCTTCAGAGAATGCTTTGCCTAGGAAAAAGTTGGGTGTATATATACTGTGTGAGCCTGGGGATGCAGGAGTGATTTGCATGTGTATTGTTCTGTGCTCAGTCCAGTCATGAATTCTCTCAATACATTTTGTCCAGAGCATGAGAAGGTTAATTTTGAACTACAACTCATAGGATCCCCATGCTAGCATGCCAACAAGAAAGGCCTGACAGTCTAGCAAGTTGTAACTGTTACGGAGATAAGATACTTAAAGTAGTTGTGTCCTAGAAAAATAAAAGACGTCTGGTGCTAGATGTAACGCTATAGCAGGAGTAAATGTCCATGAAGGCAAAGATCTGGTTATCCTTACATGATTAGCAGAATGTGCATACCTCTAGTGAAGCAAAAAATGAATAACATGTCTCCAGACAGAAAAATACAGCAGCCAGTGTGGCCAAGTTTTATCATTAATACATACATAGTTCCATGGGCCTTGGCATGTGCCAGGTAAGAGAAAGGTTTCTGAACTGCCCATATTCAATAACACAACAACTATTACATGTCCTATTTTTTAAAAAAAAAAGAAAATAAGAACAAACAAAATCTGGCATTCTCAAATAATTTTAATCGGCGAAGCAGAATCTTCCTTGCTAAGTGATATTCATAATCAAGTTTTTAAAAGATAATTGACAAATGATAATGGCTTGTCCGTCAGTGCAACTGTTTACACACAATTAATTAGTCTGACAAAAGAGCAGAAATAAACAGCTAAAATATCCAACAAATCTATATTTTATTGACTTTTGTCTGTATGCAAACATATTTATAGTAACTGCACTGGTGCCTATTATTATTATTATTATATGATTATTAGATAAATATTTGCTTTCAAGGACATGTATGGATCTCAAATATACAATTAACATGTGCTTGTTTGAGGACAATTTATTTCCTATCAGAAATGAAATTAACTTTTTTTTGGTCACTATTCCAGAAAACATTTACACTGACAACAGTAAGATATGCAACTATCCCTCCAGTTTAGCAGGTAGGATGGAAGCGACTAAGCAAGTTCCCAAGTGAACTAAGGCCCAGTCCAGACGCTTCTAGACGCCCCTCGCCCCTTGCACGTGATGAGGGCGTCAAAATGGTGGTGCCCTGTACAGATGGGTGCTGCCATTGTTACGCAAACACCGCATGGCATCCATACAGCGCTGTGCAGCACTTGTGTAATGAGTGCACCAGTGGCACATTGTAGCACACTTGTTATGCAGCCACTGCGGCGTAGAAAGAACCTGTGTTTTGCGGGTTCTTTTTCCACCAGCAGGATGCCTCGCCATTTGGCGGCTGAGGCTTCTTTCCAGCTAAAACCAGGCACCAGCAGGCCACCCTTTTTGGGCGGTCTGTACCCTGCCATAGCTTCATTTCATTTCACATACATAAAGGTCCATCCACAACAGATTGCGACATCACACATAAACATTATATATATATAAATTCACATTGAAACCTATGGCAAATGTTTCCAATGAATTCTTTCACATTTAGGCTTCTAAGGGGAGTTTTCAAAAAGGAGAATAGAGTTCCACCTTCCTGGGCAGGGATTTGCCTTGAATAATTTTTAGTAACCTTTTTATTTATTTCCCCATTCCTTCTTGATACTGTTTTTTTTAATGCTGCATCCTCACAGGAACAGCAGCCTCAATGGTATACTTAGGCTGCAGTTGAACTGCAGAATTAGTGCAGTTTGTCACCACTTTAACTGTCATGGCTCACTACTATGGAATTCTAGGGTGTGTAGTTTTGTAAGATATCTAACAGTCTATGGAGATTATCGCATTATACTCTTAAAGTGCTGCTATTCCACTTTAACTGCTCTGACTGTCTTCTGTTGTATTTTGGGGTTTGTAGTACAGTGAGGATAAGGAGCTCTCTGGCGGAATATTCTGAATGCCCCTCCCTAAACTGAAAATCCCAGAATGCACCAGGAGGCAGCCAGATCAGTTAAAGTGGAATGGCAATGCTTTAACAGTGTAGTGTGAGAGCTCTGGTGCCACAACAAACTACAAATCCCTGGATTCTATGACAGTTCTATGACAATTAAAACAGTCTCAAACTGCATTAATTCTGTAGTATGGCTGCAGCCTCAGTTTTCGGATATCCTGCTACTTCAATTGGTGAGGGTGTCTTATCTGACCTAGCATACAGGTATGGATTTTCTCAGTTCCACAGGTTTTTTATTTTATGATTGGTCACTGGAAAGTAAACTTCAGGTAAGGCTAGTTGGCGAGACATGCAAGTCTGGAGAAAATCTGCAACTGGAAGAAAAAAAGAGAGCTAATAGCAGGGAATACACATTTCCCTAAATGTCTAAAATGACCCATTGTCTGGGGCCACTGAAATCTTCATCTAAGAAAAAAGAATCTTTCTTGCTCAGGTGTATTGTGGAGTGCAATAAACCCAGAGAGAAGGAAGATTACTGTCACCATGGGAAATTGGTGTGGGAAAGAGATTACAGTAATAAGAAATAAGGTCAGGTATTGTTGTTGCTTCTTATTACCATTCAGGATCACCATCAAAAGAGTCTTGTATTTACAAGAGAATCCTTCTTGTTAATGTTTTTCACTGCTAAATGATGTAGAATAATATTGTAAAGGTGTGTGATTTAGATCACCTTGACCCACATAATCTCAAACACAATGGCTTGGATCCAGAGATGTCCTTTTGCAAACAGAAGGGCCCACATTCATTCCTTCTGATCTTCTGATCCCGTGAAAACTCCCTCTGGTGGAGGAGTGTGAAGGAGACCTTGCCACAAGGAGAAAATGGCAAATTTCACTCCTTACCCCACATGCCACATTACAGTTGTAGGGTTAGGGGAACAAGACCCCCGTGAATATGGAAAAACTGCAAATAACAAAAACACTGTTTTTACCTGAGAGGACACCTCTCTAGGAATCTCTAGGTCCTCCAGTGCAACTCTGTGGTCAATGTCCAACATACACTGACCATAGAATGGCATTGGAGTAGCTACAAATGGTCTTTCAGTGCAACTTTTAGTTAAAGTTGATCATAAAGTTGCACTGGAGGACCTAGACAGTCTGAATGACTGCTGAAACATTCTGATCTGGTTTCCAGCAGGCTTCCCCCTTCTGTTCACATAGAACTTTGTATGTGAAATCTCTGGGTCTAACCAAATGCATTTCATATTTATAAATTTTGAAAGCATATGTAACATAAGTAATATATAAATACTAGTATTATTTTATGTATCTATTTACATAAAAATCTGGAACCTATTATTATAGTGTCCATGCATCTCTCTGAATGGCTCACACCAGTTTAAAAATACATTGAAAAACAAACATTATTTTTTTTATAAAATCCAATAAAAGTACAAAAGCAGAGTATTACAACTGCATATGGAAATACCTAACTGTACAGTCAGCCCTTCATATTAGTAACTTTGACTTTTCTGGTTTTGATTATTTGAAGATTTCATTAATATGTTCTGTCTAGGAATTTCTAGGTCCTTCAGTGTAACCATGCTGGAGGTTGACCGTAGAGTCATGCTTGAGGACCTAGAGATTACAAAAGAAGATACTTCTCTAGGCATTTGTAAGTCCTCCAGCATAATTCTATGATCAGCATCTGGCAGAAGTTCACCATACAGTTGTACTGGAGGACCTAGAGATTTCTAGGTGTTATCTCAGGTTAAAAAAAAAAAAGTGTTTTTATGTTTGCAGTTTTTTACGGGGACATGTGTCCCTAACTTCGGTTAATGTAGAGGTCCTACTGTAGCTTAGTTTTGTTTTTGGGAATAAACTTCTGCTGAAACTGAGGTTTTGTTATATGAGAATGAAAACTATACAGAAGTTAAGGTTATTATGGAGAAAGGATGCAATTGACATTTTTAAAGGAAAGGTTCAGAATAAGCATCAGTAAAATGTAGCAATAGCTTGATGTATCTTGTTAAAGTTTTTACTGTTCAGTCATTTTGTTTCCTCATCAACAGGGGACAAAGTTCTATCTTGTGGATTTTTAAGCATGTTATTAAAATTATTCTAAACTGCTTTGAGTCCCAATCTGGAGAAAAAGGACAGAAATAAATAAACAACAACAACAACTACATTCCTAGTGTAATAAACAACAACCACAACCTTTGATTTTGAACAGGCACTTGTAATGCTACTATATTTTCATCAGATCACTACAGTACCTTTTTCTTGCCACCAGTTTTCTTACTGATGACAAAAGGTACAAATCTATGAAAATATCACAGGAAGCCAACCTTGTATCTTGCATGTATCTTTTATCTGTTCCCTAACTTTCTATGTAGTTGTTTCTTGCATTCCACTGCTTGCATCACCCACATTTCCCTCCCTCCTTGTCTCTTCATGCTGCCACACTATTTCTTCTCTTGCAGCTACAGTCACATTTCCCTTGGTCTCCCTCTCCCTTCCTCGCAGCTAGAACTGAACCTCCAACTTTCTCTTCATCCTCCCACTTTATGCCCCACACTCTGAAGAAGCAGAGGCTGCACAAAGCTGTCATAGTGCTTTAAACAGAGGGGAGGAAATCAGGCAGGCCAGTGAATAAATTGGTGCAACCCACTGCTGCAATATACAAAGAAAAGGAGCAGAGAGAAATAAAGCAAGGTGGAATGAGTTGGCAACAGGAACAGCAATGAGATGGGAGGCAAGTGAGCAGAATAATATAAAGATGACCCTGGGACTGGGTAAAAGCTTGAATGTATAACATGCTAGAACAGGCCATTTTTAAAAGAGAATGGGGTTCCAGGCTATTTTCTATGCTATAGATTTTTTGGGGCTGGAATGGGTACTAAAAAGGTGATATTTGTAGAGTTATTCTCACTCATTGCATTGCTTGCTCATATAGTCTTCTGCAACTGGTGAATTTGGTGACTATGGCTACCTGGAAAATTGATGTTCTGGGCCATTTCCCACAATCATAGAATCATAGAATCAGAGTTGGAAGAGACCACAAGGGCCATCCAGTCCAACCCTCTGCCATGCAGGAATTGTCAATCAAAGCATACCTGACAGATGGCCATCCAGCCTCTGTTTAAAGACCTCCAAGGAAGGAGACTCCACTACACTCCGAGGGAGTGTGTTCCACTGTCGAACAGCCCCTACTGTCAGGAAGTTCTTCCTAATGTTGAGGTGGAATCTCTTTTCCTGTAGCTTGCATCCATTGTTCTGGGTCCCAGTCTCTGGAGCAGCAGAAAACAAGTCAGCTCCCTCCTCAGTATGACATACCTTCAAGTATTTAAACAGGGCTATCATATCACCTCTTAATCTTCTTTTCTCCAGGCTAAACATCCCCAGCTCCTTAAGTCATTCCTCATAAGACATGGTTTCCAGACCTTTCACCATTTCAGCCGCCCTCCTTTGGACACATTCCAGTTTTTCAACATCCTTTTTAAATTGTGGTGCCCAGAATTGGACACAATATTCCAGGTGGGGCCTGACGAAAGCAGAATAGAGTGGCACTATTATGTGCCACTCTTGATCTAGATACTATACTTTTACTGATGCAGCCCAAAATTGCATTGGCCTTGTTAGCTGCCGCATTGCACTGTTGACTCATGTTCAACTTGTGGTCTACTTGGACTCCCAGATCCCTTTCACATGTAGTCTCATTCAGCCAGGTGTCCCCCTTCCTATATCTTTGCATTTCATTTTTCTGCCCTAAGTGCAGTACCTTACATATAGGTACAATACAGATGTTATGTTTTGAATTAGTAAAGAAAGTCATTCCTGTGGAATTTTTGTAGCTTGTGGCACCTCTCTGAACTGGCCTTGTACAGCTGGTGGATTTGGTGGGTATGGCTTCCTGAAAAACTGATATTCCAGGCCATTTTCTGGAATCTAAATGTTTTGCCTGGAATGGTACTCCCATCTAATCTTCTGTGACTAGTGAATTTGGTATGTGAAAATGGTAGTGAAAATTGTAATTGACCTTTTTCTGGGTTAATTTATTTTGTTCCAGATAGGTTTTGGGCATTAAAGTATTTATAAAAGCATAATATTAGAAATGATTCTGTTCTAAAATATTGTTTTCAATTATGCTCAACACATCACGGTACTTTTGGTTTCAATCTCTTTCAAAAATGGCCCTTCCCTATAGCCATGCAAACAGAGTACAGGAACTGGGGAACTTCTTCAAAATTTAACTCATAAATGTGTGAATTCTTGAGTAAGATTCATTTTTCACAACAAATCTTGAAAGGTATGAAACAAAACCCTTTTAAGATTGTAAAATCCAATGAAATAATCCCACATTTCTATAGTGGATGAATCTAGTCTGTAATGCATTTGTGTAGATGCATGTGAATGAACATTAAGGTCTAATGTTGGCAAATGCTGGCATCATGGCTCATTTTGATCAGTTGATAGAATCATATACCGTTGTCAAGTATATTGTAGCCACAAGAACAAAGCCGCTTGGATTATAAGTGCAGGACAAATTATTGTACAGTAAACCCATGTGTGTACTGGTGAGCTTGGGAATTTAGGCGTTATGAACTAAATGTCCCTACCTTCATCTGTCAAATGCTGGAGGATACGTTTCAGTGGTCTAGAGTAATGCAGTTTCAATATCATCAGTGTCTTTGACTTCCTTTGAGAGTGTGACTTGCCTGAGGTCACCCACTGGGTTTCCATTCAAAATCTGATTTCCAGAGATATAGTCCAACATTCAAGACCACAATATCATGCTGGTTCCTTTATGTGCTCCATATAAATGCATGTAGGAAGCTCGAGGTTGGCTTGGAGTGTTTTTTCAGATGGAGGGTTCCTTATACTACCCTTATACTAGCAGTTAGAAGGCCACTATTTTATTTTTCCAAGGGTAAGATTATTTTTCCCCAGGCTTTTTCAGGTTAAAGGGGGGGGGGGGGGGGAGACAAAGGGCAAGGGTTAGAGTAGAGGAAGGTATTTTCCTGAATCTCTGAAAAATTCAGTAAATAAGGCAGGACAGCATGATACAAGTCTCATGTGGTATGGCTCGCTCCCTTTTGAATTCTGGTAGTTCTACTTCAGAGTCATTGAATGATCAGAAAATCACTGCTAGTGGAAGCTTCAGTTGACATGCCAATAGCAGCCTTTAAGAGATCATTCTCATTTGGACTGAATGAGGAAAGAAAGAGCTTTGACACCACACTTTGGTTTCTCTAGTAGCTGCTTTGCACATAATAACCCCTTCTCCCCTCCTACTAGCATTCATGTAATTAAGGTCCCATTTGTTTTAGCTCTTGGTTTGCTAGAAAGACAACCTAGCAAGAATGGTGTCATTCATCCCTGCTCTTTGTTTTCAAAGTTTTTTAAAAACATAAAACACAAAAGACAAATACTGCTTTTTAAATTTGAACTGGATGGCATAGCTATTTTATTTAAATTTGTCTTTTTCAAAGAGATTAGCAAGAATTGTTCATTCCCTTTTATACTATTTGAACAGTCAATGATGCTGACTGGCGGCAGGTTTTGCACAAATAAAAGAAAGAGAAAGAAAAATAGAAGCAGATTGTAGAAATTCAAATTTTCATAGAGTTTAAGCTGGAACAATAACAAAAACATATACACAGAACAAGGAATTATCATGTAGGACATGCAGGAAGCAAGTGCATTTTTAGGTAAATTGCTGTCTGTATGTAATGTCCCTGGAGTAGACTAGGAGATAGTGAGGGGGCAATGTGTTTAGTAGGGTACCTGAGGAGGAAATTGTTGCTACTTCAGGGACAGAGCAGGGGAGCCTGAGAGTCCCACCCAAGGGAACAGTTGCTGCTAAGCCTCGGAGGAGGCATGTGGTGGTTGTGGGGGACTCCTTGCTGAGAGGCACTGAACCAGTGGTCTTGGGAGGTGTGCTGTCTCCCTGGGGCAAAGATCCGTGATGTGACAGAGAGGCTGACAAGATTTGGTTCATATGGGAACCAATGATACTGCAAGGCATAGCCTTGAGAATATGAGAAGGGATTATGAGGCTTTGGGTAGAAAGTTGAAAGACATGGATGCACAGGTTGTCATCTCATCTCTTCTCCCAGTCGAAGGGCATGCATGGTCCAGGAAGGGAGAGGAAAATAGCAGAGGGGAATAACTAGCTCCACAGATGGTGCTGCCAAGAACGATTTGGATTTTTGGATCATGGTTTGAGATTCCATGAGGAGGGACATCTGGCAAGGAATGGGTTGCATCTCACACCAGTTGGCAGAAAAGTTTTTGCCAATAGTCTCAAAAATGTGATCAGGAAGGCTTTAAACTGAGTTATGTGGGGGAGGGAGACAGTATTCTGGAAGGAAAAGGGCTGGAGAAAATAGTCAAACTGTCATAGAGGGAACAAGACAAACAGTGCAAGGACTGAAACGTGGAAGGCAAAAAAACTTGCATAGGCAGCAAGTAAAGGGGACACATGGTGTAAGATGTCTCTACACTAATGCACAGAGCATGGGGAATAAGCAAGATGAACTTCAACTCCTAGTACAACAAAGCAAATATGATATAGGCCCCATACAGACTGCCAAAATACAGCTGCTTCGGGTCACTTTGGAGTTAGGCTGTTTAAATGATGCATGCATCCTAAGAGTCCAGAAGCTGTGTCAAAGCTGTGCTGCAGTCCTTAGGACTGGATAATGGCTTTGACTTGGCTTCCAGAGTCTTAGGATGCATGCAACATTTAAACAGCCTAACTCCAAAGTGACCCGAAGCAGCTTTATATTTGGCCTGTCTGTATGGGGCCATAAGGCCTCACTGAAACCTGCTGGGATGAGTCTCATGATTGGAATGTAGAAATAGAGAGGTATAATCTTTTCAAGAGAAACAGGCCAAACAGGAAAGGAGGAGGAATATCTTTATATGTCAGGGACATTTACACCAGTGAAGAGATCCAGGACATCAATCCTGGAAGCCAGGTGGAGAGCATCTGGATAAAAATTAAAGGGGAGGGAAACAACAGGGATGTTATTGTGGGAGTCTACTACAGACCCCCAAGTCAGATGGGGGAATTGGATGATGCCTTTCTAGAACAGATGACACACACTCAGAAAGGAGAGATGGAGTAGTGATGGGTGACTTCAACTATCCTGATATTTGCTGGAAGTCAAACTCAGCCAAATCCTGAAGGTCTAGCAAATTCCTCACTTGCCTTGGAGACAATTTCATTGTTTAAAAGGTGGAAGAGGCAACAAGGGGATTAGCTATTTTGGATCTGATCCTAACCAACAGGGATGACCTAGTTAATGGAGTGCAAGTGGTGGGATCCTTAGGTGGAAGTGATCATGTTCTCCTGGAGTTTGTTATATAATGGAAAGGAGAAGCCAGGCATAGTCAGACACACATTCTAGACTTTAGGAAGGCTCATTTTAGTAAACTTAGAGAAATACTGGGGGTGATCTCAAGGTCAGAAATACTAAAAGAGAAGGAGTTCAAGATGGATGGGAGTTTTTCAAGGGGCAGAAACTGAAGGCACAATTTCAAACAGTTCCAATGAGGGAGAAAAATGGGAGATGTCTCAAGAAACCAGGATGGATGAATAAGGAACTTTCAACTGAACTAACTTTTAAACGGAACATGTATAAGAAATGGAAAAATGGGGAAATCACCAAAGAGGAATTCAAACAAATAGCAAGCACATGTAGGGGTAAAGTCAGAAAAGCTAAAGCGCTTAATGAACTCAAGCTTGCTAGAGAGGTTAAGAACAATAAAAAGGGTTGTTGTTTTTTTTAATATGTCCACAGCAAAAGGAAGAAGAAGGAAATGGTAGGGCCACTGTGTGGAGAAGATGGCAAAATGCTAACAGAAGACAGAGAAAAGGCAGAATTACTCACCACCTTCTTTGCCTCAGTCTTCTCAGGAAAGGGAAAGGGACCAAGAAGATCCATTACTAACACTACTTACAATAGCAGGAAAACAAAAGAGAGTTCCCCAAAGGCCTCTACCCTTAAAACATGCAAATAATTTCTCCCTCTTTCATTACTTCAAAGGAGGAGCCAAACTTTCTCATATGAGACAGTTTACTTTCACACTTAAATGATACATCTAGAAGCAAACTCCAGAATGGCAACATTCCAGATGTACTATCACGCTTACAATTGCATGCTTTTGCTCCAGTCATTACAGCAGTGCACCTGGAAGTTCCTGAAATGAACAATTTGATGGTAAGGCTTTGATGTGGTAATAATTGTCCATGTCATGAACATGCAGATGGCTAGATATCAGTGGTTATAAACTAATTTGGTCTTTTGTCTTTTCCTTTTTGAGCCAGAATGCCCTCCTTGTTCTGGACCACATATCTGGGTTTAATAATGGCATATTGATGTTTTATCTCATCTTCAGATTGAAGATTTTTGAGAGTCAGTACCATACAATAGTAACTGAACTGGAAAGAGATGCTGTGGATTCTCTGTGAAGCTTCATGTCAGACAACTGGACACAGCTATCAAGGCATCACTGGAAAAAAAACACCCTAGTTTCAGACCTTACTAAGGTAAGAATCTCATTGCATGATCTATGAAGACTCATGGGATTGTGCTGAATACTAATACTAATACTAATAAAGAGACTGTAGAGGGGGAACCATATGTACTACCTTTGACCTCTTTTAAAAAAAGGTGAAATATGAATGTAATAAACAAATAAATCAAGATTTTTTCTCTCTCTTAATTCAGGAAATCTTTAATCTTACAAGTATATCCCAGCCAAGAAAGATAACCGTTTCATTACCCTGAAAAATTAAAATAACTTGTATAATTTAGGAGTAGCTTAATTTACCTCAGTGAATGGGCTAAATATAAATGATCTGCAATATCTAATCAGCCTTACTGATGTTTTACTTATAGTTCTCCAAAAACAAGAGCAGAAAACTCCCTAATATATATTGCCTCACTACAAGAGAAATATATGCAAACAAAAGAACAAACAAGATTTTAAAGCCATTGAAATAAAATACTCTAATACAGCTATTACACACATAAAGTTATAAAAATATTCCAATGAAAGCTTTAAAAGGATCCATTAAACCAAATCAATATCCTTATTGATAGGACTTAAAAAGGTATAATAGCCTGTCATAGAAAGTTCTCCACACTAATGGTAATATCAATACAATTCAATAATGAAAAAAGATTTTAATAGCAGATATTGGAGAAAATAAATGAAACTGTATTAGCGTTTCATGCTGTTAGGCAAAGATAATCCATTTTAAATTCATTTAAATGAATCTATAACAGGAAACTAATGCAACCTTAAACTACTAAGTATCAAAAGTGGTTCTAAAAAATTAAGATTCTTGAGCCAGTATCATTGCCTTGCTAATTGCAGTGCAGACTGTCACTCATTCTTATTGGGATAAAATGCCTAGGGCTGCAGACTCATAGGCTGTGTCCTTTGTATGAACAAATCAATCCTACTTTTATAACCATGATCCCTGTGTTTTACCTGTCACTAACTGTGAGAATATATATGGAAACATCAGTATGCAAATTCCAGACTTGCACAGTTATGACTCTGAATTTTACCGATATGGAAACATTTTGCATTGTATGGGTCAGAGTAGAAGCCATTCTTCTAGCTGCCTTGAATATCATTTTTTGGTAAATTTAATAAATAAAATAAATAATAAATTATATTCACCATTCATCTAAAGCCTTTCAATTCTCATGAGCCCACTTCATATTTCCCATACTTAAAACTAGAGCTCTAAGTTTAAGTGACAGTAATCTGTCTTTCACTGAATATATTTTCAGTGAAACTGAATACACTGTATATACTCAACTATAAATCAACATCATGTATGTCGAGGTCAGGCGTTGGGGCCAAAATTATGGATTTTGCCTTGATCTGTGGATAGGTCGAGGGTAAAATTTGGAGGCTCCTTCAGTATGTGTATGTGTGCAAAAGCAACTCTCATTGAGGCTTTTCTTCATGGTTTCAGATTTTGTTTCAGCCAGACAAATGGGTGGGAGGGGGACTCTTAAACAAACTGTAAAATCAGTCAATCTCCCAGGCCTCTCTATGCTTGGCTCTTTCTTGCTAAAGTCTGAAAGAGCTGCTATCACATTTCCATAGTGACCCGTAGGTAAGTTGACCTGGAATTTTGGGGTCAATTTTTGGGCAAATTTTTTTAGACTTATAGATGAGTATAGATGGTATTGCTTTGTTAGAATATAGGTTTCATCATTTCTGTTCACTTCATCTATTGTGCGATGATGGTTACACAGAATTTCCACTGATACTTACTGAAACTTTTTTTTTTTAAAAAAGTATAACTCCCACCCCCCCCAAGAACCTGTTTTAGTGACTTTTTAACTCTGCTGGAACTCTAAATAGACATAAATCACTGCCTTGGTTAAATTCTTCCCTGAGGTCTCTCTTGAAGCAGTGAGAAAAAAAACACAAACATATCTCAGGGCAGAGTTTACTGTTCTGTACTTTATTATTGAGATGATTTTAAAGATTTCAGATTTGTGGCAGTTCCAAAGATATTTCTTCCCTGCTGAGAAGCACACAGTTCATTTGTTCTGTTGCCTTTACTGCACGATTGCATGCAATCTCTTTGGCTCAGCATGGCATGAATTTTGTATGCTTGTCCTTATGAGAAATATTTTCAACAGTTGTTTCAGTCATGTCTGCCTTAGTCTCAGGCTACTGGCTTTTCTATTTCCTGTCCAAGTGGAGTTATTTAAATACATGCTATCAAGCTGTCACTCAGAGCTGAGGATTGAGAAAGAACTTCAGAACCCATATTATCAAAGGACCTCTTATAGAATCAGAGTAGGGACAGATGCCATCTGCCTGATCTAGATCTGTGTAGCCGATTTTCCAGTGCTAACATATCACCATACTGGGAATACCATAAGGCCACTAAGCTCTCCATCTATCTGCTTGCACACAACTGTTAAATGGATTTGTAACTGAAATCCACAAACACCTTGACAATTTCAACAGGAAAGAAGAAACCCTTAAAGTAAACAAGGTTTGGCTACCAGTCCTGAAAAATAGCAAGAGGAAGACTCAACTAATGGAAATGAGAAATTTCCCAGGGTTAGGGGTTTCCCAGTAGACAATGAGCACTAATCAAGCAGACACTAATCCTCTTGTGCAGACCCTCACACCCGGAGGCTTGCCATTAGCAACAGAACAATCCACATGCAAATCACTCCTGCCTTCCCAGGGTCACACAATATATCCACAGCCAATGCCTTTCCAGGCAAGCATTCTCTGAAGATGCAAGCCACAGATGCTGGCGAAACATTAGGAAGAAACTTTTCTAGAACATGGCCACATAGCCCGAAAAAACCACAAAAAACTACGGATGCCAGCCATGAAAGTCTTCGACTTCACATTGGATTTGTAATTGGTTGACTGGCCAAACCCAAAGCAGGACGGTCACTCTTCATCCTGAAGAGAAGTGACTTGTGGGGTGCCACAGGGTTCTGTCCTGGGCCCAGTGCTAGTCAACATTTTTAAATTTACATGCAAGTACAGGGGGCATGCTTATCAAATTTTCAGATGATACCAAATTAGGAGGAATAGCTAGTACCCCAGAGGACAGGATTAAAATTCAAAATAATAAATTATTATTATTTATATTCCACTTAATCACTTGGAATCCAAGTGGATTACAACAATAAAAGAGGATACAGTTAAATTTTAGAACCCCTATCCCTCCCCCCAGTATAAAAACATAGGCACGTTACAGACTGCCCAAAAGCGGGCGGTCTGGCGCCGGCTCCATTAGCTGCGCCGAGAAGTCCCAACGGCCAGACCGCAAGGCTTCCCGGCACAGCTAAAAAGGAGCACCGAAATGGCGCTCCTTTTTGGCCACCGGACGTGGCATCACTTCCGCTGTGCCACGTCTGACACTGTGCGTCCAAGACGTAAATATGTCAGCACCCATGTGCACGGGCGCTATCATTTAGTACGTGCTCTGCGCATCCTAGGGAGAGGGGCGGTTAGGAAAGTGAGAAGCTTCCTAATCCTAGCACGCCCCTTCCTAACCCTAGGATGCACGGAGCGTGTACTAAATGGCGGTGTGTAACCCGCCATAGTAATACTAAAAAGAGATTAAACCAGACAGATATTAAAACAGTAGTATAAAATCACAGTTAAAATCAATGGAAGATTTGTAAAAAATAAATTTATAGTGGGGACCAGATGGAAAAAGGGATGGAGAAAGGGGGAGAGAAGTGGGGGGGGGGAGGCAGGACAATAGAGGTGGACCTAGTCTGGAAAGGCTTGCTGGAAGAGATCCGTCTTAATAGCCTTCTTAAAGGTTTCCAAGGTGGTAATCTGACAGATCTCATCCGACAGGTCACTCCAGAGTCTAGGAGCAACTGCTGAAAAGGAGCTCTGGGTTACTGCCGAAAGTCTAGTCCTCTTTGGTTGAAGCAGATTCTTCCCAGCAGAACAAAGAGTGTGGGGAGGATTATATGGGAGAAAGCGTTCCTTCCAAAAAGTCAGGACCCAAGTCATGTAGGGCTTTAAAGGTTAAAACCAACACTTTGTATCTTGCCCGGAAACTAACAGGCAGCCAGTGAAGGGATTTTAAAACTGGTGTAATGTGGGCAAATCTAGATATGCCAGTAACCAGCCTGGCTGCCATATCCTGTATCAGTTGAAGTTTCCTAACTTGACACAGAGGTAGCCCCATGTAGAGCGCATTACAAAAGTCAAGCCGAGAGGTTACCAGTGCATGTACTACTGTTTCAAGGTCTTCCCGCTACAGGAAGGTGTGCAGCTGGCGTATCAGACGAAGCTGAAAGCAAGTGCTCCTGACCGTCACATCCACCTAAGCCGTCAGATGGAGAGAAGAGTCTAGGAGCACCCCCAAACTGCGGACAGAGTTCTTCAGGGTAAGTGTGACCCCATCCAGAACTGGCTGACATAACTCCATTCCTGGATTGAGAGTCCCTATTACTAGTACCTCCGTCTTCCCTGGATTCAACTTGAGTTTGTTTTCCCTCATCCAGTCCATTACCGATTCAAGACAGGCATTCAGAGGAGAGATGCCTTCCTTAGTCACTGCATCAGTCTGAGACATAGAGAAATATATTTGGGTGTCATCAGCATACTGATAACACCCCACCCCATGTCTCTGGATGATCTTGCCCAGCGGCTTCATGTAAATGTTGAACAGCATTGGGGACAGAATCACGCCTTGAGGGATGCCTGACCTGAGCTCCCTCTTGGCAGAATAACTGTCCCCAAGCCACACCATCTGGAATCTACCCGAGAGGTAGGACCGGAACCACTGCAAAGCAGAGCCTCTGATTACCAGCTCTCTCAGGCATTCCAGGATACCATGGTTGATGGTATCTAAGGTTGCTGAGAGGTCCAAGAGCACCAGCAGGGTCACACTTCCCCTGTCGGTGCCCAGACGGAGATCGTCAACCAAAGCGACCAAGGCCGTCTCAACTCCATAACCTGTCCTAAAACCAGTTTGAGATGGATCTAGATAACCTGTTTCATCCAAGACTGCTTGGAGTTGAATGGCGACTGCTCTTTCAATTACCTGAATAGACTAGAAAGCTGGGCCAAAGCTAACAAAATGAATTTCAACCCAGAGAAATGTAAGGTACTGCACTTAGGGCAGAAAAATTGAAATGTATAGATATGGGATGGGGCACACCTGGCTTAACAAGACTACCTGTGAAAGGAATCTAGGAGTCCTAGTAGACCACAAGTTGAACATGAGTCAACAGTGTGATGCGGCAGCTAAAAAGGCCAATGTGATTCTAGGCTGCATCAATAGAAGTATAGTGTCTGTATATACCAGTAATAAAAGGGTCAGCATGGTGTAATGGTTTGAGTCAGGGAGATCAGGGTTCAAATCCTGGCTTAGCCATGTAAACTCACTGCAGTGACAGCAGTGACAACCCTTCCTCTGAAGAAACATCCTAAGAAAAACCCATGATCACCATACTGATCACCAGGCTGATCCCTCTCAAGGGAGGGATCTGCAACTATTGGGGCCTGCAGGCCACATTGCCCCACGGGCGACCTTGGAAGACTGCTTCAATGCCAATTTTTTTCACCGTAGGGTTGCCATAAATCAGAAACGACTTGAAGGCACAAAACAACAACAACAACAACAACAACAACATACCAGTGATAACTGAGGAGAACTCCAGGTCTGAGTGAATTAAGAGAGTTTTATTAGATAAATGCAGAGTTTTTCACATATCTGAAAACTAGCCCCAAATGGTGGGGTATCTTGTAAGGCAACAAAGGCTAGATGTCCTTTCCTAAGAATTGCCAATGGGATTATAGTCTGGTTGATGGCTTTAATTTTTGTGTGACAAAATAGGAATTGGCTCGGGATATCTGCAGGAACGATGAATGAAGAAGTTTGTCTAGGAATACAACAGGGTGTAAGCAGAAAGGTTGGCTTACTGCTTTGGGTACAAAGAAATCCTTTGTCTCAAGTGCAAAAGGAATGCAGGTGACTTGGGGGAAGGAAGGAGCAATTTTGATTATTACCTGGACTGTTCACATGACTCAAGTCTCACTTCTTTTCTCCTGGGACCCTGATCAAGTGTTCATAAAGGTCATCATCACCTCTCAAGAATATGCTGCCTCCTGATTTGAAATATGAAAATATGGAGAACTCAAATACAGTGTGGGATATGCACGGTATGCTAAGATTTTTTCTAGCATTACTTTTATCTCATCTTATGCTGCTGGTGAATTTAATGGTGTGGCTATCTGAAAAGTTGTCTTCCTGAGCGATTTTGTACAATATAGATGTTTCAGTCAGTATGGGTACAAGAAAATGGATCCTGTTGAATTTCTGTTGCTTAATATATCCTCTAGTCTTATTCAACTGATGAATCTGGAAATGGATTACCAAGAAGTTGCCACTCTGGGTCATTTTGCTCTGTCCTGGGTGTTTTGTGGGCATTATGGGGTTAATAAAGGCATAATATTTGAAATGTTTCTGTTCTTAACATATCATATTCAAATGTATCAAATGTGTTCTCTGATATCACATAAGGTGATCTCTTGGAAGGAACAGCTACAGAGATGAGTTATAATAAATATAATAGCAGTATATTTGATCTATCTAAATACCTCAAAGACACCAGATCCTATCTAGTCTCGGAGGCTAAGCAGGGTCAGCTCTGGTTAGTACTTGGATGGCAGTGTGCCAACAAATACCAGATGCTGTGTGCTATATTACATAAAAAGGAATTGGCAATAGCACCTCTGAAGATTCCTTGTCTAAAACAACCCTATGAAATTCATGGGGTACCATAAGTTAACAGGCAACTTTAAGACTGAATTTAGTCTATTCATTGTAGGGGCATTGTGTGAGCACTGAACTCAAGGAATCATACAATCATAGAGTTGGAAGAGACCACAAGGCCTATCCCCCCTGCCATGAGGGAACTCTAAATCAAAGCATCCCCAACAGATGGCCATCCAGCCTCTGTTTAAAGACCTCAAAAGAAGGAGCTCTGAGAATTTCTGAGGTCTGATTTATGTTGTGAAGCAGAAAGATAATGGCCACTTAAACTGCCACTACAAAAAATCTTCACATGGCAACCTTGCAAAGCTTTGATAATTTACTTTTCAAAAGTAATTAATTCCATTACTAATTGCAATGTCTGAAAAGTAGCCTGCTCCTGTTGCTTCCAAAGGTGATGATGATGAAAAGCTTAGCTTGTTCTGTTACTTGTTGCACTGCTAATTACTTTTCCATTACTTTCTGCTGTTGTGAAGGGGAGAAGCCTTAGGACTGATAAAAGAATAGCATGACACCTGAAAACTTTTTATCAACTTCATATCTTGAAAAGCCTTTAGAGATACTTTCTGAAATACCTAGAAATTGTTACTCATTACATCAATAAATGAACTTTAAAATGTATTTTTAATACTCTCCTTAGGAAAAGCATTTGTTTATAACTTGTTACTTTCAAGATCTGCAGTCTTGCCAGCTGGATTCATAATTCCCCCCTGGTCTATATTACCACAGATCTTTCCACATTTTCAAAACACAAAACAACAACAAAAACAACAGAAGCAGCAACATGCTTAGAATGTTCCTAATCACTTACATACATAACTTTTTTATGATTGTAGAACAATCTCAGCTGTTAGAAAATAAATAAGCAAAAAATTAAAATGATCAGGAAAAAATTAGAAGTCCGGAAGAATTCTATTACTGCATAAAGTAACAGTAATCTTTAATATGGTAACTATCTTAGAACAGTAGTACAAATAAAATTGCTAAAAGTTTTAATCAGGTGATTCTAAGTAGACAATGCTAAAATGTAAAATTCTGCTACCTTAAAACTAGTTTCTGTGATGGAGTCTGAAGGACGAAGGTTCTTAATCATTTTTGAAAAGTCAGTCAAGGACAATTTCCTGGTATGTTGTTGATGTCACAAGTCATAACCTTTAGAAGAAAATCTGTTTCTTTGTTGCTGTTTCAGCACACCTTCCAAGATTCCCACAAATAAAGGAAATCCTGCTCTGTTCTTTTTCATATACTGTATGTTAGGTTTCTTCCAGGGGGTATAGATGTTCAAAGACACTACTTAATCACGTTGACTTACAGATGGTACTGCCTTGAATATGCAGTGTACTAGAAATAGCAATAACAAACAGATACTCCTAGAAGTATTTTCTTTGAATGAACACCTAAGAGCAACAGCTCTTGCCACAATAATCAATCATATAGGTCAAAGGATGGTTATTTTCTGTCAGTGTGAATTATTTTCTTCATTATGTTTGCCAGCTCTTGCTCTGGAGAAAGTTCTTGTGTCTGTATTAGTTGTAGGGCACAGAGAAGGTTGGGAGATTTGCTTTCTTAATACAATAATGATAAGCAGGCGCTCTTCCTATTGAATGTCACCTCAGGAATAAATTGCTCTGTGTGCCTAAATGTATCAGTTGTACACACCATTGTCACTAATGATTCAGGTTCATGCAATAGCCCCAAGTACATATAATTACATATATCATGGCAGTCCTATGCAAAGACCATGAAATTAGCCACAGCTCAAAAATATGTGATGGAACTTGAACAAACTCTCCACATGGAAGTTTGTTCCCATGCATTACACATTGCACTACCTAGCAAAGGGACATCTAGGCCTATCCTTAAGATATAGAGCCTTCCCTCCAGTCCATCTGCCTTGGTCCAGGCCTCAGAGGGAAAGATGAACTCCAGAACCTGATCCCCTTCCCCACAACCATTCCCTTCTCCTTTTATATTTTGTCTTCTTAGATTGTAAGCCTGAGGGCAGGGAACCGTCTAATCAAAAGATTGTATATACAGTGCTGTGTAAATTTACAGCGCTATATAAATAAAGCTTAATAATAATAATAATAATAATAATAATAATAAGGAAAGCCACCGTGGTGTAGTGCTTTGAGTGTTGGACTATGACTCTGGAGACCAGGGTTCAGATCCAGCTCAGCTATGTAAAGCCACTGGGTGACCTTGTGCAAATCACTTTCTCTCAACCTCTGAGGATGGCAATGGCAAACGTACTCTGAAGATACTTGCCAAGAAAACTCCCTGATATGGATGCCTTATGGTGGCCTTAAGTCACAAATGACTTAAAGGCACACAAGAACAATAAAAGGAAAGGGGTGGGCAAATGGATAGATCTCCCATGGGACCTTGGAGGACCACACCACCTGAGGTTGCACATGCCATTTTAAATAAATAAATAAAAACACATTTTCTAAATAAGTTATCCTACTCCCTGGGGGCACATGGGTCAATTTTGCATATTTTTGGCTCCCAAGGCTGCTCTTGCTCCAGGAAAATAAACTTCTCCCTCATGTATTGGTATTGTTTTTGGTTTTTTGCTTCTTTTTTATAGAGAGATCTCTATGGGGCCTAATATAGCTGGAGGGTTTGGCAAGTGTGTAGGAGTAAGTTGGACTGCTGCTCCCACACAAGAATTTATTGGAAGATTTTGAAGTAAGCCATCTTCAGTTTGTCAAAAATCCAGCACTGTTTGACAAACATGAAATAGATTTTTTAAAGTATCAGTCAGGAAATGGAACTGGGGAAGTAGCTGATCCTCTATCTAATTTAGAAATCTCTGTCTTTCAATAAGAGCCCAGGATTCATCCTTGTCTTCTCTAAACAATCTTTGGACTTTGACACTCTAGTTTACAACCTCTATATGGAACTGCATTTCAAATAGCCTCCTACACAGGGCCGTAATATTAAAATTAACCCAATTTAGTCTTGTTGGTTTCTCCATCCTACTGTATAATAATGATCTGGTTTTTCAGTTTTAGGACAGATTTTAAAACATCTCTATATAATGCAAGAGGACTGAATTTTATTTTATGAAGCAGAATGTTATTTGAAATTATCAGAAGCTGGTACCAACATTTGGAATAAGGTCGAGAAGAGAAAATCCTGGCAGGGCAAGACAATGACAACTTTAATTTGCCATTATTTTCTTCACCAAGTGAGAAAGTGTTTAAAAAGATAATAAATACCTTGTATTGTGCACCAGTGAAGTGTCATTGACAATCAGACTGATTATATTAGATGGGATTCTTAGCTCACAGTGCCCCCAGCAAGCCCCAGGTTACCTCCAGCTGTGTTGAGCTGACAGCAATCTATGAGACAGATCAGTTCTTTCAACAGAACTGAGAAGTTATTTTTAGCACTATTCTACATGCTACACAATCGGATGTCTGAGCGAGCCTGAGTGAAAGGGGCATTCTGAATGAGACAAAATGCATACATACCTCTTCAAGATAACAAAGGATGACATATATATGTTTGTACATTCTCATGAATAAATTCCAATTTGCCAATTAGAAACCACAGAAAGTTGTCATTGCCTTTAGCTGGTGTCTTCTTTCTTGTACTTCATCAGGTCTCCCCAGATAATTGAGGAGGATATTCAAAAGAGGCCAGGATTCACCCCGTTTTCTTTATTTTTCTCTAGCCTGTTAGCTAAGTTAAAATTTAACAGAAGGGTTGGAATAAAAATGGTGCATTTTGTAATGTGATTTTCAGAGATTAACCTTGACAATAGCTTGCTAGCAATTAACTCTACAATCTGTTTCCTATACATGCAGGTCACCAGCTGGATTAGCAATCCCTGTTCCTGAAATCAGTTGTGCAGAACTGAATTTCAGTAGTGCAACAGTTTAACAAGAACACACACACACACAATCCCTTTCCTCTCTCTTGCACATACACATGCAGAGAGAGAGAGAAGAGAGAGAGGCCTCGTCTGTACAGGCCAGAAGGTCAATTCTCATTCTAGTGTTCCCCTGTTTGGATAATGCACAACCAAACCCCACTTCAAGTGCAGGCAATCTGGATAATGTCTGGCACATTCAGCACCAAATCCTGGATAATAATAACACAGGGTGAAAAACATGGCCTGTTGCTCCAAATCTTCTGCAAAGATCTGGAGACCTTTGTTTCTGTGCCACAGCAACTGTCTGCACTGGCATCCTGCTGGGCCACCTAGCACACCCCCTGCCACTGTGGGTCATTTTTTCTGAGGTCAGATAGAGACATTCAGCATGTAACCATTGTTGGGCATCTTGTTCTGACCTCAGAAGCAAGCAGCAGCAGCAGCAGCAGATACATTAGGTGGCTCAGCAGGCTGCCTGCCCAGACATCCACTGTGGCACAGAAATGGGAGAACCAGGTAACAGGGGCAGGTCAGGGCGACTCTGGAGCGAGGATACTCTGGGGTGCCGTGGAGCATTCTGGCCAGTGCAGACAAGGCTAGAGGCTGCATTTACACTGCATATTTAATGCAGTTAGATACTGCTTTAACTGCTACAGCATTCTCATGCCACAATAAATCTCCAGGATTCCATAGGATGGAGCCATAAAAGTTAAAGCTGTCAAAATGTATTAAATCTGCACATATTTAATCATTTGATCACTTTGCATCTGAACATTTCAAGTGGGAAAACAGAAAAAAGCACAATCCCTTCATCCAGAGATAATAATCATGTAGTTATCCAAATGTTGTTAGACTGCAGCTCCCAGCCTGTTTCATCACAGGCTATGCTGGCTAAGGCTATTGGGAGTTGCAGTCTAACAGTACCTGGAAATGCATTCATTTCTAATTGGAATTTTCTTCTTCTTAACTGTAGTCAAACCCCCTTTGGTTTACTGGTAAATGGAGTATCAGCATCTATTGAAAATATATAGTCGTAATTCTACCTTTCTGAGGTTTTCATTTCTTTTTGTCTTCACCAGTTGAATGATAAGACTGCTCCTCTAAGGGCAAGGGATTTCTAAGCAATGGGTACATTTAAGCATTATGCTTGTTCATGTGCAAATCAATTTTGCAGTAGGCACATTTATTGATTTTTTTTCTATTCCCATGGCCTAATCAATACCATCTCTAAAAACAAAACAAAACAACTTTTCTCTTTGCTCTGGTATCCTTCTAAAAGTACTTGCTGTCCTCTGTTTATGCTCTTTAAAACAAGCTATAATTGGATTAACAAAACAAGCAACCAAGTCATACCTACTCGTAATTTCCATATTCATAACAATGACATGACTATATAAGTTACAGAAACCAAGAGAGAGAGAGAGAGAGAAAGGGAGGGAGGGAGGGAGAGATATGGATATCTAATTTCTCAGAATGATGGTATGAGGTAACATCTGCCTAGATTCTCATAAACATTTGGTCTTTTCTGTTGCTACTTCTCTCTGTCCTTGTCTCTCTTCTCTTTTAAATCTTTATTTAAATCAAAGCAACATAGCCAGATGATATGAAGTGCATCCAACCCCCCCCCCCCCCATTTATTCTTTGCCTTTATCTCTCTTCTCCTTCTGCTCCCTTCCTCCCTGGTCAATATTTAGACTTCACGCTCCTTGGAAGCTTGACTTTTCTTTGTTACATATTATATATTTATAATTTACATTTTTGTACGAACTTTTTTCTTAAAAAACCCACCCTGTAAAATAATAGAGAAATGATGGAAAGTACATGTGAATACAAATGTGCAAACATGACAGAGAATAGAAATAGATTGGTCCCTCTCTATTTAGGATTCATTCCCCTTCTCTCTTCCAGTAGGTGGTATCATAGTACTGTCTGTATATGGTTTACAAATACTATAACAGAAATATGAATAGATATGAATATTGTGATCAAGTCTAATCAAGCATTTTGAGGAAGCAAAAAGATTTCCTGGGATCCTTATGTCTTTCAGATACCCAAGGGTTTTCCCTTTCATTGTCACTTAGGAGTTCAGTAGAGGACAGATATTTTCATAAGAAATTTTCATTCAACCTCACAGCCAAAAACATTTTGTAGTGCAGCTGAGATTTCTAAACCTATCATGCAATGATACGGAGAGAAGGAATCATGTTTGCTATATTGGAGGAGGATGAAAACAAAAACAAACTGAAACTAAAGCAGTACAAAAGAGAAAAAAAAATCAAAACACCTAGATGAAATTGTCTTAGGCTGTTAGACCTCATTAACATTTTCCTCCTGTTAAATAATAATAGGCTGTGATCCTGTCCTCATTTACTTATGATTAAATCCCATTTAATTCAATTCGCAGGATTCCCTAGCACTGAGCGGTCTCAAACTGGATTATTTTTGCAGTGTGTTTTAGACCTTAGTTTTGAAGCACTAGCAAATGAGAAAATGTAATGACCTTTATCTAATAACTATGCTCCCAGAGGTTGGAAATACTGTATTACAAGTAACAGCACCTAAAACATTACTTTAGGGGTAAGGAGAGTTTAGCAATAGTCCTTTTGCAAATAGTATAACAACTGGAAATATAGTTACTTTATGTATGGATGAAGATTAACACATTTAGTGTGGTTAAGCAGGACCAAAGTCAGGGTTGAGGTCAGCTAATGTAGGCATTTTGCCTCTCCCTAATTTTGATGCTGTCCTTTTATGAGTCTGTACATTAATATTATCAATGCACTCCTTCCCTCTGGACCATCTGCAACCACACAAAGCCTTCAGTTCAGGACAGGAATGACTCTCTGCACAACCTTCCTGTTCACTGCTTGAGCCCCATCTATCCAAGGCCTAAAGAAAACCTTCTAATAGATAGAAGGGTATGCTGATCATACTTAGGTAAGTAGTTTAAAAAAAAAAAAAAGGGGGGGGGGAGGAGGTCACATCATATCACATTTAGCCCAAAGATCTGAATTTGGGATTTGCTTGTTGCCAGAAAATCTTCAGAGAAGGGTTGCACGTGTCTAGGAAAGTAGTGTTAATTGATAAAACTGAACCAATCAGTTAAAATTATCAAGCTTACTGAAGTAAGCTTAAGTACTATCGATTGCATTTATTTAAAAATATTTCTCTATTACCTTCCATGTATAACATATCCAGACATAATACAACTCATGTACATTGCTGCGTTCCACCTCCCAGGCCAAATAAACTCATAGATGAGCTCTCACAGGGCTCTCTAGCTGCTATTATTTTATATTCCCTACCCACCCTAAAGACCTTTTTCTGATATGAGACTGGCCCACCTGTTTCTTAAAACCAGCGTGATCTTCTTGCCCCATACAACAGCCTGTCATCTGTCCCAGTTCATGAATCTGCGGCTGCTATAACCATGTCTCAAAGTAGTTGCTTTGGCCTGATATGTAGATAGAACAGTGGCCAGCTTTGGGGGGGGGGGGGGGGGGCTCTGTGCACACAGCTTGTCTGATCTTATTGGTACTGTGCCATACAAGCAGAAAGGGAAAGGAGCAAATTTCCCTAGCACAAGATGCCATTAGAGTCTCACATCACTTTCCAGGAGAAAACCAGAAGAAGAAAGGGAAACATCTGCAGTGCTGCTTGCTGTGCCTTAGTCCATAAGGCTATCAAACCAGCAGACTATAGGATAAGCCTGAGCAGAAACAGGAGATCTGCTTTCAGCTCAGACTTTCTTTCACAGCTTGGTGCCAGGCCAGGAAGTCAAGAGTCATTTAGGCCTGAAAGCTGGGGTGTCTACATGGAAACTCTCCGTGAAATGTCAGCACCACCCATTGCCTAATTGAACATGAAAAAATAATGGAAAAACCAAAGGAGCCCAATTAATTCCTCTTTTTCTTTATTCCTCTTCTCATTCCTAAAAATTGATGTAGTAATGCATTTCTTTAATCTAAAACAGATAGTTGTTGTAAATGATATACTGTATAGAATCAAATGTTACCATGAAATTATATAGATACTATCGTCCAAAACACACAGCAGAAATAATCCACTTTGAGACCACTTTAACTGCCCTGGCTCCATATAGGGAATCCTGAGAATTGTAGTTTATTGTGGCACCAGAGCTCTCTGGCAGAGAAGGCTAAATGTCTCACAAAACTACAGTTCCCAGCATTGAGCCATGGCAGTTAAAGCAGTTTCAAACTAGATTTCTGCAGTGTGTTTTGAAATGAAGTCTGTTTGGCTTCCACTTGCAATTTTAAGATCTTCTGGTCCTTGGCTAAGATCCCAGGCCAAAGTGTCTCCTTGAGACAGAACGTTGGAGAGCTGGGGCCAGAGAATTAACAGAATGATGGGGCATATCCTGGCAGTAAACCAAGAACCTTAAAAATTACATTAATTTTAATTTTACAGATTTCCCAATTCCTTCAAAACTTTTCTCAACCAAGAAATCACTTCATACTATGTTTTTCTCCTGTGGTATGCCAATTGGAGTGAAAAAACAAAACAAAAACATTTCAGTGCCTCACAAGAGAAGATATGCCAGTCATGACAAATGCAACAAAGAGGGCTAGGAAATGGGACAAGAAGAATGGATTTTTGTCAGATCCATTGGAACACCTGGACAACACCTCCCACTCTGCTAATATGTGATATAGGTAGACAGATGGGCCAGCAGAAACATTTTACAGACCAGAAATAGCATGCAGCATTCTCCATCCTGTAATAAAAGGAAGGCAAAATTAAGGCAGGTTACCCATGCTCCTGTCAACTAAGTGGAACTTTATGCCTGGTGAATAGGATCAAGAAATGCAAATGGGCCCCCACACCAGTGGCAGGCTGCAAGAACTGGGGCCAGAGCAGAGCTTGCCAGCCCGGGGTGAATTCTGTCCCCCCTTCAATGGCCTGCTATCAGTTTAGTGACTTACAATGTCTCCTGAATAGAAAAAGTATTTAATGTGTATTGTATACAAAGCATGTGACATTTAATATTTGAACATGCAAAACCAGAAAGTGTAATCCCTTACACTGAGAAAATATAAGTGCCTTTTAACTCTTCACCTCAACAAGCCTTGCCAGCTTGTCACTTTAGGTGCATCTATGTTTCCAGCTGGCTCCACTATACATAGTGGAACAGTTACAGAATAACATCACAGTTTCAGGATACTATTTACTATTTCAAGAGACTATAAGGGTAATGAGATGATGATGATGATGATGATGATTATTATTATCCTTTATTTATGAAGCGCTGTAAATTTACACAGCGCTGTACATGCAATCTTTTTAGTTAGACGGTTCCCTGCCCTCGGGCTTACAATCTAAAAAGACATGACACAAAAGGAGAAGGGAGTGGTGGAGGGAAAGGGTAAGAGGTCCAGCAGTTCCTCTCTACCTCCGAGGCCTGGACCAAGGCAGATGGACTGGAGGGAGGGCTTGGCTTCATAATGGATGGTTAATCATTTTCCAGGGAAAATACATACTCTCAAGTAGGATAATGCATATACAGTACATAGCAATACAGGAAATGGTTTGATAAACAGGAACCAAAATAACATCAAATAGTAAGCGACAATTATACAATGCCTGGGAAGGCTTCTCTGAACAGGATGGTTTTCAACTCCGTTTTGAAGCTGGTTAAAGAAGTGATGGCTCTTGCTTGTGGGGGAAGAAGGTTCCAGGAGTGAGGGGCAGCAAGTGAAAAGGAGCGAATCCGGGATGGGGCAGAGGAAATCCTGGGCTGAGACAGCAGACCTTGACTACCAGAACGGAGGGCCCTGGTGGGAAGGTGAGGAGAAAGAAGGTCTGATAAGTAAGGAGGGGCCAGTCCATGGAGGGCTTTAAATGTCGACAGCAGGAGCTTATACTGAATGCGGAAAGGAAGGGGGAGCCAGTGAAGGGATGCCAAGACAGGAGAGATGTGGTCAGAGCGGTGGGTGGAAGTGATCATGCGTGCAGCTGAACAGAGATTAAAGGACGGAGGTGAGAAAGAGGAAGCCCAGCCAGGAGGACTAATGGTATCAACAATTCATCAGTCTTTTACCATTTTGGCTACCCACTACTAGGAATTAGAGCTGCTACAATCACAGAAATAACTCTTTCTGGGCCAACCTGCCTGAGACCAACAATTCTGATAATGTTTGGTACCTGTATAATGCTATTCCATGAAAGTAGCAACTACCCCACTGTGCAGGTGATTTGGCTTAGCTTGATGATAGCATTTGAACAAGAACTTTTGTTGTGGAATGCCATAAATAGTCTCAAATTCTTTATATTTATCATATTATACACACACACACACACACACACACACTATATAGATATAATAAAAATAGCTACTTTTTTACTTAGTTTTTTTTCTGTCAGCCTAATGTAAAATTTCTATTAAGAAGAAGCCATACAAATTCGTGTATTCTGAGATAAGTATGGTATCATTATGTGTTATAAGACAAAATTCTATTACAGTAAACAGAATGAGAGATAGGCAGAAAAATGAGCATCAGTGCTGGCCACACACTGAACAGATCTGAAGATAAGATTGTTTATAATGAGGAGAAGATGTGTCTGCATCTGTGTCCCTTTCCTACAAACATCACAGTTATAGAATGTTTGCTCACTGTCCAATGCTATAACATAAATAGAATAGGGTCTTTTGTCATGATGTATAACACAGTTATCTACTTTACATGCCCACTCTTGCTTTTTTGGAAGCAAAGTATGCAGTAACACTTCTGATACTCTGAGAATGTCCTGTGCCAGAAATGGATGGAAGTGAAATGAGGCATAATAAAATATAATATAGGTTTTCTTGTAAACATCAAGTAAGTCTCTCCTTCTAGGATCAGTATGGCAAAGATAGCATAAGACCAAACCAGATTTTATATATATATATATATATATATATATATATGTATGTATAAAAGCATTGAAGTGTTTTGGATTATCTATTTATTTGGGATCAAATAGGTGAACAAAATGAGAGTTGTGGGTTAATTCGCCCATTCATCTTTCTCTGTTTCCAAGTTGTAGTAGTATCTCCCTGAGGTATCAAATTGATATTTGGTACATCTTTTTCAGGGATCAGTTTTAACACACTGTACCCATTTTCAAGAGAAGGAAAGAAGCAAAATATACAGTCGGCCCTCCTTATCCATGGATGCGATCAATGGATTCAAGCATCCACAGCTTGAAAATATTTTAAAAATATATAAATTCTCAAAGGCAAACTTTGATTTTGCCATTTTATATAAGAGACACCATTTTACTATGCCATTGTATTTAATGAGACTTGAGCATTCACTGATTTTGGTATCCATGAAGGGACCTAGAACCAAACCCCAGTGGATACCAAGGGCCCATTGTATTGCAACTCAGCATCTTCCATGAAAATTGCATAGCAGAATAAAAGCGACTATACATTTTAGGACAGTTTTACATAGCAAGTTTGCATTACTGCTGGCAGTACTTAATAGAATCATAGCAATAGTAATAGCAAGTACATTTCTATACCGCTTATCAGTGCTCTCAACCCTAAGTGGTTTACAACGTGTGAGCTAATTGCTCCCAACAAGCTGGATATTCATTTTAGCAACCTTGGAAGGAGGCAAGCCTGTGTCAAGCTTGCACCCTTGGCTGGTATTGAACTTGCAACCTTGCAGTTTATGAGTGAGTGGCTGCAGTACAGGCATTTAACTACTGCACCACCAGGGCTCCTAGAGTTGGAAGAGACCACAAGGGCCATTCAGTCCAACCCCCTGCCATTCACAAACACACAATAAAACCACACTGACAGATGGCTATTTAGCCTCTGTTTTAAAACTTCCAAAGAAGGAGACTCCACTATAGGGAATAGGGAATGTGTTCTACTATCAAACAGCTCTTACTATCAGGATATTTTTCCTAATATTTAGGTGGTTTGAATCCATTGCTACAGGTGCTAATCTCAACAGAAAACAAGCTTGCTCCATCCACAATATGACATCCCTTGAAATATTTAAATATATTTAACATTTAGATACTTTAATATTTAGAGCAATCATATCACCTTTTAACCTTCGCTTCTCCAGTCTAAACACACCCAGCTCCTTAAGTCTCCTCATACAGCATGGTTTCCAGACCCTTCACTATTTTGGTTAGCCTCCTCTGGACATACTGTACTCCAGCTTCTCAACAGCCTTTTTGAATTGTGATACCCAGAATTAGACAGTAATCCAGGTGAGGCCTAACCAAAGCAGAATAGAGTGGTACTAATACTTCCTTCAAACTAGACACTATACCTATATAGAATTGCTATTGTATAGGGGCTATCAAAAGTTTGAACTAGATCTAAGATGCAGAACAGACATCCTGGAACCCACAAGATATGTTCAATTGTAACTTCCATTATTTCCAATTAAGCCAAGCTGGCTGTTATTGGTGGGATAGTAGTCTGACACAATTGGGTGCTGGGTTGGGAAAGTATATGCAGAGGTGTGATGATCCCTTAGTCACCTTTACAGCCCACTGACCCCCCTTTCCTTTAGCTAGAGAAAGGAAATAGCCCCTCCTGGTGTGGGCTAAAAATCCCCCTCCCCTTTTACTAGTCAGGGAGAAAGAGAAAGACAACAGAAAGCAGGAAATGGCACCTTTTGGTTCTGAGAGGATGCCCCCTCTTTCTCAGACCCTCCCCTCTCTAGCCAGGAGAAAGAGTAAACCAATGCCAAGCAGGAAATGCCCCTTGCCAGCCAGGAAAGAAGATCAAAGGTACCTATTTGCTGCCCTAGCAACCCCTTTTGGCTCCCTCCTCCCAATCTCTGGAAGAGAGAGAAGAAAGAAAACCCTCAATGGTGACTTCCAAATTTCTTTGTCTCAGCACACCTTTTTGGAGAAATGTGGCCACTCCTGACCAAATCACAGCTTTCTAGCCCTCTGGCTCTGGCAAAGCCTGATCCTCAGCCTCCTCTTGTTGGCTCCCAGCCCACAAGAAAATCCTCCTGCAAAAGCAGGCAACCCAGTTGTTAGGTATAAAGGGGTGCTGTGGGCAAACACCTCCCCCCTTCCTCTTCTAACAGCACACAGCCCAAAAGCACACACAGGGCAAATGGTTCAAAACTTTGCAGTCCACAAGATTCAGAAGCTTTCCCCCCCCTCTTCTCTCACCAAGGAGACAGGGAAAGGGAAAATCCACACAGGCAAGAGAGACCCTAGCCTCTCCCCTGTTTACCTGGGAACACCCAGTACCTCTCTTCTTCTTCAGGAGTCAGAAAAAAAAAATCAGAACCTGCTATCTGCTTCAAAGGAGTCCACCCCCCTTTCCCTCACACAACAGCAGACCCACACAGGGAAATAGAACAGAATTCCCTTCTCAGAAAAGAAAGAAAACCCAAGCTGAAAGGACAAACCCAACACCGCAGTTTCCCCCTCCACAGGCTCCCTTCCCACCCATGGCAGGTAAAAGAGAGAGAGACACAGAAAGAAAGAATCCAAGAATCCAACACTTTCTTCAAAGCATCTAGCCAAAACTATAGCTCCAAGTCCAAACTGCTGCCACCATGTGATGCTCCCAAGTCCAAACACAACCGCTGCCACCATGTGATGATCCCTGGGGTCCAAGCTGCCAACACAGCCACCCTGTTCTTGGCCTTAGCCCCAGGGGATCCCTTTAAAATTCCCCTAGTCTTCTGCTGAGCTGAATGTGGCCCCTTGAGATCCTCTAGTCAAGCTACCACCATCCAGTGAATCTCCAATGAACTCCCCTTAGCACACACTGGGACTTGCTAAGGACTTCTAGTTCCCTTCCCTTGCTAACCTACACAAGCACAAGCAGTAACCGAGCTAAGACATGGGTACAACAGCAGAGACCTTTTTAAAGAAAGGTATTTATTCTAAATAGACAGAATAGAGCAATAAGATATCATTCATGCAAGGCCTCCTTGACTTGCAGGTATAGAATGTATAGTTACAAGATGTTCATTTCAGGCAAGCTATTAGATAAACATAACAAAAACCTAAATGCACTAGCTATCACATTTCCTAAGCTACTCATACAAAGATGGGATTTGCAGTCCTTGTTGGGTTTCTGGATGCAAGGAGCTGGCCCTCATTGCCTAGCTCCAACCACACCCCTTAAGCCTGCCTTTTGGCACAGGCTCAGCAGCTGGGCTCCTAAAACAAGAAAGATGGAGACAAAGGACCACATTGTCCCCGCCTGGGGCCTTTTAAAGCCCTCTGAAATACACTGTCCAGTTCTTGAAAGACACTGTCCAGTTCTGCTGATTGGTTAGTTGGGCCTATGATGTAACTTCTCATTAGCATGTGATATAAGTTCTCATTAGCATGTACCTCCCCCTAGCTTAACCCTTTGTGGTTTGAAGGGAGTCTTCAAATGACTGGAGGCCCAGTCATTACAAGAGGAAAAAGAAACTCTGAGGTATAGTCACTAACGGTCTCTGTTTTTGTATCATAGCCAAACCTGCTCTAAATCAAACTTGGGCCATGCTTTCAAAGTCTGGCAAAGATAGCCAGTATCACCTCAGGAACACATGAAGTGCTAGTATGAGAGTATGTTGTGGTTCTTTCACACTCTGCAATTACAGCACAATGAAGCCACTTTAAGACACATGGTTTCATCCTAATTAATCCTGGGGTTTGCCATTTAGGATGGGGTATATAGAATATTTAGTGATAGAGCACTAGTCCGTCACCAAACTACAAACCCTAGAATATCATATGATGCAGCTAGGGCAGTTAAAAGTGGAATCACACTGTTATAATTTCTGATTGTGAAGCATAATGCATGCATGTTAATTCATCTTACTTCTATCTGGTTTAAAATTTAATTTTGGCAGCAACCAGATGTTATCAGATGTTTTTTACCACTGAATTTGCTGCCCCAAAACAGCCTGGGTCCACCCCCACTTCCAGAGCTGCTCTGGCAGCCATTTTCTTAATTCAGAAAATTCCCAGATCTGAAAAGAACAGCGGACAGCTGTTTTCAGGAAGCAAATATGGCGGTAAAAGCCATCTGATAACATCAGGATACCACCTGAATTAAATGTTAAACTGGATAGAGGTAAGCTGAATTAACATACATGCAATAAGCTCCTTTAAAAGGGCCCCTGCTAAGTATGGGCACAATAGTTTTCTGATATTGCTCAGCAACTATTGTGAGTCAAATCCATTCTCAACCACTGAAAATAGAGGGTGTGGATTCTGTTTGAGTGCATTAGCTCTCTTTAAAAAAACCGATTACATTCCCTCTCATGTAGAATAAGACAGCAACAGTAAAAGACAAGAAAAACACCTCCTCCTCCAAATTTTAGAACTCATACAGAAGCTAGAGATTTTCCTTTTCACTACATTAACAGTAAAGGTTCATTAGATGCTAAATATATCCCTTGTCAGCAAAACAGTGCAGAATTATAACAAGATATTGCAAGTGTAAATAAGAAAAAGGCATACTAGAAAGAAAAGGAAAATAAAGACAGAGGGAGAGATGGAGGGACAAGATAGTGTTTTGTATCTAGATATTCCCTATGGAAGAAGACTTGGATTGATAGAGCCAAGTAAGTAAGGCAGACTTAGAAATGTACTCGGTGTTTGACAAAGGAGTGAAACAGACCAGCCCAAAGGGGCAGCTTGAAGCTGCTTCTGAGAGAGCCAGATTGGGGCCATGGCAACTACATGCCGCAGACCCAGTCTGGTTATTTGCTGCCCCCAAAATAAGTGGCAAAACGCTGCTCCATTGTGAGCCAGCAAAAAGCTGGCTTTTCCCACCCTGCTGTGGCTTTATGGTGCTCTAGCACCATGCAGCGTCTAAATGCCATGCCGGTTGAGCACCCTGAAGCTGGCTCTGAGTGAGCAGCTGGGCAGCATGAAGCTGGCTTCTGGGTGTCTTGGGGCATGTATTGTGTGTACACCACATTCTTAAGCAGGCTGGAAGCTGGCTTTTCATGTCGGTCTGTACTGGCCCTTAGTCAGTTGTTGAGAAACATAGAAATGATATCCCACTGCTTGCCTATTTGGGCACAGAAAGCTGATTTAATACAACAATGACATAGTGTTTTGAACCTACCTGGTGTGTTGAGAAGCCTTGACAGCTTACAGGAGTAGGAGATGAACTGTTCACAATACTCAGCGCTCTCGGTGATGGCAGAGATCTGATCCATGGTGGCACTGTAATTTAGCTGTATCAAAGCATGCTTCTCTGGTCTGTTGCTTACCACTGGAGATCGCTCCTGCAGGTCATGATGCACAGTAGTCCATACTTTGTCCTCTGGAATTAAAACAGAGAAAAATAAATCAAGAGGAAGAATGTTTGCAGTAATGTTTTAAAGTTCCTCAGGTCATAGGATAGTGTTAAATTTGTATAGGGCTAGGGTTTTGCTTAAGATGGATAGGATGCCAACATTAGCTAGTAGTGTGGCAAGGCTATTTGTTCAATGTGGCTATAAAAATCCTTTGTTAAAGTGAGGTATATTCTGAAATCTTTTTATTAGTTGTGCAAATTTAAATATGTTTCTTATTAATTTTAAAATGTAAAATGTATCATTTTTAAATAAAATGGATGTGAAACATGAGGTCATGTGAATTTTCCAGCTTCCAAATCAAAGCTTATTTTGAAGTGTCCATATCAGTATGCAAGGTGTGTTTGGCTGTTTTTAAAAAACAACAACAAACAAACCTGAAACACAATGCTGATTGGGTGGGAGGAAAGGTTGGAGAAGGAAAGAGTGAAAACAGTAAAAACAAATGTGGAAGAAGGAGGGGTGGCCTGATATAACCCCTCATTGCTGATCTCATGGCACAAGGGTATTTCTTAAGGGTAAGGAAGAATACTTAATACTTAACATACCCAGCTCCCTAAATCTTTCCTCATGGTTTCCAGGCCCTTCACCATTTTGGTGGCCCTTCTTTGGACATGCTCCAATTTTTCAACAGCTTTTTTGAATTGTGGTGCCCAGAATTGGGCACAGTATTCCAGGTGAAGCCTGATCAAGGCCGAATGGAGTGGCACCATTACTGTGGTGGCTAGCGCACCCTTTCCACAGCGCAAAAAGGATCAGCTTATTGCAGCTTCCTTTTGCACCATGGAAAGGCCAGACCAGGGTTGCGGCATGCGGTTTCTGTGGCCCCTATCCATTGCTTCAAGGGGCAGCATGGTCCATCCCCTTAGGGGCCGTCTGTTGAGCCCCATAGTCCCGTTAAGGCAGGTGTCCCCCATCCTACATCTATGCATTTCATTTTTTTCTACCTAAGTGCAGTATCCTACATTTTTGCCTGTTGAAGTTCATTTTGTTAGTTTTGGCCCAGCTTTCTTTCTCACATTCTTATTTTAAAAGAATTGAGAAGAAAGGAGACGGATTCTCTTAGAAATAGTACGCTTGTGCACTTTTGCAACATTTTCTGAAAATGCTTCCCCTGGTACTCTTCCTATATGAACTTCCATTCCAAGAGTTAATAACAGAGAAACAGGAAGAGTTTGTATAAATTTCCGTGGCTGCGGCTGTTGCTGCTGCTTGTGTTGTGCCTGTACAAATCTCTAGTGAGGCAATATGGCATCTTGCCTGAGTGTTAAACTCACTTACCTAAGCAGATGTGCTATACAATAGTTGAGAATATTAAAAGACAGGAGCTCATGTACAAACTGTTTGGCCTATTTTCTGTTAATTTCCAACACAGTTAATGGGAGGCATATAGTATGTCAAGCTGAAGATTTATGCTACATTATTGAAAGATTGTCTTGACATCATGAATACAATGAGGTTTATGGTTGAAGAGGAGGAATGTATCAGTACTATTGCTGCCTGTCCTTGAAACCAGTGGCAATGTTGCATACTGCTTAAAGTTTAGCACATGTGTAATTATTAGAGATGTTTTGGGGTTGAGATATTTATACAGAAATAACTGATCCCTTAGGATAATCTATCACTGTACTGGGATACTGTTGAAACTGCAGCCCAGTTTGCACACATAACTTGATATTTTACTGTTCAATGACTTGTTCATTGTATAAAGTGGCTCTGTTGTTGTGTAGATCACTCTCCGTAGAATACAGCTCACCTGCCATATCCACAGGTTTTTTTATCCACAGAATCAAGCATCCATGGCTTGAAAATATTTTTTAAATACATAAATTCCAAAAGCAAACCTTTATATGGCCATTTTATATAAGGGTCACCATTTTACTATGCCATTGTATTTAATGGAACTTGAACATCCATGGATTTTGATATCCATGGGGGGGGTCCTGGAACCAAACCAAATAGATACCAAGGGCCCATTGTATTCAGTTCAGAAAGTTTTTATCTATAGTAAGGCTAGATGACCAACTGTCAGGAGTGCTTGATAGTGTTTTCCTGTATGCCAGGGGTTCGAATGGATGGCCCTTTGGTTTCTTCTAACTCTATGATTGATTTTGAGGACTGCTCATTCACTTGTTCAAGTCATCAGCTGAGAAGAGTACATGTATGTATAAAACCGATGTGTGGCTTTCTACCATCATCGCAAAAATGCTCTTCTAGCATCAGACTTACATAAAGCAGAGCAAGCAGCAAGTTAAATTTCAGAGATGAAAAATAAAACAAATAGTGGATAGTATTAGCTACCTATCAGTTTACTTCCGTAATTACTTTAGTTTTCTTCATGAACATTTTCATTAATAAAGATCCAGGATTCAGTTGCCCCATTTGTGTGCCCAGTTGCCAAAGATGCAAAGATCCATGTGGTGCACATGGGACAGGATTAAGAAACACAGAGGGGAACATCTACTGCAAAGGCTATTACAGCCAAGGAGCTTTTCTGTCCCCAGGTTTTCTATCCCTGGGTCCTGCACTTATGCTATCATTCATGCTAGCAGGGTGATACTACTTTAATAACTAGGTCCCCATTCTGATATGCTCTGCTGCACAGCTGTCAAGTAAGGGATAAGGGTTTTAAGCTATATTTCTAGGCAAGCATCAAACCACAAGCAGGCTACAAAAACAAACTAACAAAAACATCAGTGGTACAACTTCTGCTTAGGCATCAAGTATAAAACAAAGACAGAACTACAGTTTAAAATGAATACTTTTTAAATTCTGGTATATTTTCTAGGAAAATATGAAGGGCAAAAAAGTGATTTACGTCCAAAATACACTGCAGAAATAATCCAGTTTGATTGGATTTAACTGCCCTGGCTCAGTGCTAGGAAACACTGGGAATTCTGGGAATTGTAGTTTTGTGAGACTTTTAGCCTTCTCTGCCAGAGAGCTCTGGTGCCACAATAAACTACAATTCTCAGGATTCCCTAGTATGGAGCCAGGGCAGTTAAAGTGGTCCCAAACTGGATTATTTCTGCTGTGTGTTTTGGATGACAGTATCTATATAATTTCATGGTAACATTTGTTTCTATATATCATTTACAACTATCTGTTTTAGATTAAAGAAATGCATTACTACATCAATTTTTAGGAATGAGAAGAGGAATAAAGAAAAAGAGGAATTAATTGGGCTCCTTTGGTTTTTCCATTATTTTTTCATGTTCAATTAGGCAATGGGTAGTGGTGACATTTCAAGGAGAGATTCCATGTAGGCATCCCAGCTTTCAGGCCTAAATGACTCTTGACTTCCTGGCCTGGCACCAAGCTGTGAAAGAAAGTTTGAGCTGAAAGCAGATCTCTATTTCTGCTCAGGCTTATCCTATAGTCTGATGGTTTGATAGCCTTATGGACTATGTCGCAGAAAGTTCAGACAAGCAGCTCTGCAGATGTTTCCCTTTCTTCTTCTTCTGGTTTTCTCCTAGAAAGTGATGTGAGACTCTAATGGCATCTTGTGCTATGGAAATTTGCTCCTTTTCCTTTCTGCTTGTCTGGCACAGTACCATTAAGATTAGACAAGCTGTGCGCACAGAGCCCCCTCCCCCCACGAGTTGCCCACTGTTCCATCTACATATCAGGCAAAAACAACTGAAAATCACTTTGAGACATGGTTATAGCAGCTGCAGATTCATGAACTGGGACGGGTGACAGGCTGTTGTGTGGGGCAAGAAGATCACGGCTGGTTTTAAGAAACAGGTGGGCCAGTCCTATGTCAGAAAAAGAAGGTCTTCACGGTGGGTAGGGAATATAAAATAATAGCAGCTAGAGAGCCCTGTGAGAGCTCATCTATAGGTTTATTTGGCCTGGGAAGTGGAACGCAGCAATGTACATGAGTTGTATTATGTCTGGATATGTTATACATGGAAGGCAGTAGAGAAATACTTTTAAATAAATGCAATCAATAGTACTTAATCCTGGACAAGATTTCAGTAAGCCTGATAATTTTAACTGATTGGTTCAGTTTTATCAGTTAACACTGCTTTCCTAGACATACTTAACCCTTTCTGAAGATTTTCTGGCAACAAGCAAACCCCATACTCAGGTCTTTGGGCTAAATGTGATATGATGTGACCTTTTAAATAAAGCTACTTACCTAAGTATGATCAGCATATCCTTCTATCTATTAGAAGGTTTTCTTTAGGCCTTGAATAAATGGGGCTCAAGCAGTAAACAGGAAGGTTGTGCAGAGAGTCATTCCTGTCCTGAACTGAAGGCTTTGTGTGGTTGCAGATGGTCCAGAGGGAAGGGGTGCATGGATAATATTAATGTACAGACTCATAAAAGGACAGCATCAAAATTAGGGAGAGGCAAAATGCCTACATTAGCTGACCTCAACCCTGACTCCGGTCTTGCTTAACCACACTAAATGTGTTCATCTTCATCCATACAAAAAATAACTATGGGGCTCGACAGACTGCCCCGAAAGGACAGGCTGGAGCCTGATTTTGCCCCTGAAGTATGTCGCACCAACCAAACCGCGCAGCCTCCCTCTACACCAAAAAGAACCTGCTAAAAGTGGGTCCTTTTTGGTGCATGCAGCGGACACCATGATTGCACCATTGGCGCACTGTTGTGCATGTCAGGGATGATGGGAGTTGTTGCTCTTCACCTCTGGCTCAAACTCACCACCTGGTTGTGCACCGCGCTGACCAGTTTTGGCCAGTGGTTATAGCTTAGCAGAGTTACAGAGAATAGGCTGAAGACCCTGACAAATTCTCCAAGCCTTCTTACTCTTGCTTCCACAGAAGTCTTCACCCTTCTTCAGGATGCAGCTGGTTCTTGTAGCTTCACCCAAGACACCAGACAACTCAGTAGTCTTATATAAAAGATCTACTTTATTCTCTACTATATACAGCTCCAAACTATCCAACACAACAATACTCTACTCCTCACTCTACTACTACAATCCACTCTATCCACTACTACAACCCACTACTACTACCCACAAAATACATTGGGATTCATAGTCATTCTTATAGTCAATGCATGATACCACCCACTGTTGTCTGTTTCCACCCAGTAGGCGTGTATCTCATTCTCATTGGTTCTCTTGGTTCATCCTACAATTAGTGATTTCATCATCTCAGCCTTGACCACTTAACAATTGTCAGGTGTGTCCAATTATTCACTTTGCACTTGTGTCCTTGGCATTCAGGACTTGTTAATTCTATTACCATTTACACCTGTGTGGTTCTCAATTGGCTTCTGCTGAGTCACCCTGACTCTCACATACATGTTTTATTTCATATACTGTATATCCCATGTTGCTTTTTTTCCTTGACAGTGCATTGATGATGCAAGTGCGGTGCTGTGACGTGTGGATGCTGTGCTGCGCTTGTGTCATTATGGTGGCCCCCATGTGGACAGGAAGCCGCCATGACAGCAGCGGCACCACCACACAGTAGGACTCAGGACCATGCGGTCACTCTGCACTCCCAAACCCTAAAATGGGCCCCAGACTGCCGCTTTTCAGCATTCTGTACTGGGCCTAGATTTCCAGTTATACTATTTGCAAAAGGACTATTGCTACACCCTCATTACCCCTAATGTAATTTTATAGGTGCTATTACTTGTAATACATTATTTCCATCCTCTGGGAGTATACTTATTAGATAAAGGTAATTATGGCCCGAACAGACGGGCCTTTGAGGCACCCTCGTCACGTGTGAGGGTTGCCTGGTGAACAGAGCACCCACATGCCCAGCAACCCTCACATGTGACGAGCGCACCGCAGATGTGGCGTGCCCACCAGATGAAGTCGGTAATGGTCATGTCGCATCTGCAACACCTCCAAATGGGCCGGCACAGCTGCAACGTCACTGTGCCGTCTCTGGTGCTTTGCAGCGTTGCAGCAGCGCCGCAAAAAGGAGCTGCTTCCAGGCGCTCCTTTTTTGCTCTGCAGCAGTGCCATGCAATTTGATAGCTGCGGCACTCCTATGGAGCAAAGAGAGGCACCATGGAGGCGCCTCTTTCTGGTGGTGTGTACCCTGCCTATATTTTCTAATTAAATCTGCAGAGGAACCTGTGAGATTGCATCTTGGACATGCGAGGAAAATTCAGAGGCATCTCTCTCTTCTGACAGGAGAATGTGGAAAACTGACAAGTAGGGACAATATTTGGTAGCACCATTAGGCTCCTTTATGGTATGTATATTCATGGATAGCCATGATGGCTACAAAGCCATACCAAAAAAATAAAAAAAAAGAAATAAAAAATGGGGGAAAATCTAAAATCCACAAAAGAGAGATGTCTTTATGGGCCAACCAAAATGCACAAAATATATCACTTAAGTTTTTGAAGCTCAGACTTCTTCATCAGGAAAAAATATGTTTAAAAAAATACAGGAGAAAAAAGTGACAATGGTAGAGTCACACACCTATCATATATACTTGACTAATTGTCCCTAAAATTTTGGTTATACTTAGGTCAATACACCAGTAGTGCTCAGAAAGGTCCTAAAGCCAGCAAGCCTGATGCCTCAGTCTCCACTGAACATCAATTCCTTCCCCCTCCAGTCCGTTTTGCAAGCCTTTGCTTCCTATCGGAAAATCTCCCCATTGAAATCCACTTACTTCTCTCTCTGCTCCGTTTTGCAATCCTTTGCTTCCTTTGGGAAAAATTCCCAATTTAAAAACACTTGCTTCTTTCTCTGCTCCGTTTTGAAATACCTGGTTTCCTACAGGAAAAACTCCCCATTTAAAAACACTTTCTTCTTTCTCTGCTCCATTTTGCAAGACCTGGATTCCTTTGGAAAAATCTCCCCATTTAAAAACACTTGCTTCTTTCTCTGCTCCATTTTGCAAGACCTGGCTTCCTATTTAAAAAAAAACCCTCTGCATTTAAAACCATCTCTCCAGTATCTCTTGCAAGACCTTGCTTCCTATGGAAACAACTCTCCATTTAAATCCACTTGCTTCCTTTCTCTCAATCCAATGTTAAAACCTCTCCTCCAGCACCTGGGAATCAGTTGGGACAGAAGTGATATTTCTCCTTTTCCATCCTTCTTTATTAGCCCCCTAAATTTTATACTCAACGTATCCAAGGGTGATATCAAAATCCAGGATTTTAACCCTGAAACCTTCTCTCGACTTATACATGTGGTAGACTTGTACATGAGTATATACAGTACATTTTGCATCAGACATTTTCACATGTAGTCTCATTTAGCCAGGTGTCCCCCAACCTATATCTGTGCACTTTATTTTTCTGCCCTAAGTGCAGTACCTTACATTTCTCTGTGTTGAATTTCATTTTGTTAGCTTTGACCCAGGTTTCAAGTCTATTTAGGTCATTTTGAATTTTGATCCTATCCTCAGGGGTATTAGCTATTCCTTCCAATTTGGTGTCATCTGCAAATTTGATCAGTATGCTCCCAATTCTGTCATCCAGGTCATTGATAAAGATGTTGAATATCACTGGCCCCAGGACAGACCCCTGTCGGACACCACTGGTCACTTCTCTCCAGGATGAAAAGGAGCCATTGTTGAGCACCCTTTGGGTTCGGCCGGTCACCCAGTTACAAATCCATGTAACAGTTGCCTTGTCTAGCCCACATTTTACAAGCTTGTTTGCAAGAATGTCAAGTCCTGATCAAGTTCTTGAGACTGTTGGCAACAACATTTCTTCCAACTGGCGTGAGATGCAACCCTTCCATTGCAAGAAGTCCCTCCTCATGGAACCGCAGCCCATGATCGATGAATCCAAATCGTTCTTGGCGGCACCATCTGCGGAGCCAGTTGTTCACATCCGCTATTTTCCTCTCCCTTCCTGGACTGTGCCCTTCAACTGGCAGAAGAGATGAGATGACAACCTGTACATCCATTCCTTTCAGCTTCCTACCAAGTGCCTCGTAATCCCTTCTGATGTTCTGAAGGTTGTGTATTGCAGTATCATTGGTTCCCACATGGACCAAAAGGAAGGGGTAATGATCAGTAGGCTTGACCAGTCTTGTCAGCCTCTCTATCACATCACGGATCTTTGCCCTGGGGAGACAACACACCTCTCGAGACATCTTGTCAGGCCTACAAATCACTGCTTCTGTACCCCTCAGCAAGGAGTCCCCCACTACAAGGCTTAGCAGCGACTGTTCCCTCAGGTGGGACTCTCAGGCTCCCCTGCTCTGTCCCTGAAGTCTGTCCATGCTTCTCTTCTTCGTCCTCCTTGATAAGGGAAAGAGCTTCGAAACGATTCTCCAGCTGCAATCTCCCAGAACAATCCCTTCTTGGCCTACTTCTCTGTGTGACATTTCTCCAGCTGTCTGCCTCCTGTGTATGGGAAGTGACCTCCTCTGCCCTAGCAACTTTCTGTGTGTGGTACTCATCCAAGATAGTTAGTTCTGTTCTTTCCAGGAAATCATCTTGCTCCCTAATATGCTGAAGTGTAGCTACTCTGGACTCCAGCTGCTGTACTTTCTCCTCAAAGAGTGCTACCAACTTGCACTTGGTGCATGTGAAGTTCTCCACATTTGTAGGCAAGAAGGCAAACATCCCACAAGTGTTGCAGGTGACTGCAGTGGTTCCGTCAGTGTCCATACTGAAAAATCTTAGGAAATTACCTGTACAGGACTGTGGGCTTCCTCCTGAAAAGAATCCTCCAGAAAACACCAACGTTAAAGCCCCTTACGTTTCGCCAATTTCTATCTCACTTGCTTGGAATTGTGCATTCTTTGGAATGACCTCCTTGTAGTGTGATGTAGGTGACCCTACCTGTATTTTGCATTATGTGTTTCCCAAACCTCAAAATAAGTTTCAGTGTTTCACACCTTTTCTTACCATACCCCTCAAAAATTCCTTGCTCAAAACTGTTTGCTCAGACATATAATAAATACTCCCTATGCTACATTAGGAGCCAACTGAAGTCATGTCTGGAAAAGAACCAATATAGTGTAATTGGTTCCCGTTGTATGCTTAAAAATAAACCAAGCCAAGCAGATGGATCCTCCACAGGGGGCACATGTTATTTTCTCTAATGAGATAAAATTCTGCAGGTATCTGGAGGCTGCTGATTAGTTTCATGCTCAAAATACCTATTTCAAACACAAGGTAAACTTTGTAGGAGATGTGTGTGTGTGTGTGCGTGCGTGCGTGCGTGCACGCATATATGTGTGATCAAGGAGGTAGGAGAGTGGAATCTTTCTGAAGAGATGGGATGTTGTTGTTGTGTGCCTTCATGTACTTCATGACTTATGGCAAGACTAACCCTAAAACTTATCACAGGGTTTTCTTGGCAAGTGTCAGACTTGAGAAAACTCAAAATCAATGTGCATCAAAGAGACCAGTGTATTGAAACAGCAGAGAACTTTATTGAATACACATAGTCAGAAATTCACCAGTGAACGTTTAAGACAGAACTGCCTTCCAACAGCTAAGCAATACATTAAAACCCTAGAAATCCAAACTCCACCCCAACTCCATTAGGCAGCAAAACAAGCACCCACCTCCAATTCCCATAGCTTCTTCCTCCCTACTAGCCAGCTCCACTTCTCAACTTTCTCACCAACTCTATCTCTTTCTGACTAAGGCATTTCCACCATCCACCCTCTCTGCTTTTCATCACTACCAGACACCAACCTGATGCAGCCCACATCTTACACCTTCCAAACCTATCGTTCCCAAAATTATCCTAACCAGCTGCACATATCCCATCCCCTCATGCCAACTAGCTTTCTACTTACACATAACCCACAGCAACTGGTAGCCTACCCATCCGCCGCAAGCAAGCAAGCAAGCAACATAATTTATCATTTGAAAAGAAAACATCCACAAGACTATTTCCCATCTATTGCTCACATAATCAGAACTCTGACAGAATCCATACATGCATGAATGGTTCTGACAGCAAGATTTGTTCAAAGGGAGCTTGCTTTTGCTTTCCTCTGAGGCTGAAAGAGTGTGGCTTAAAAAACACTTATTCTAATGTAGATATGCAGTCTTGTTAATTATTTAAAAGAATATGATCCTGACTTCTGTTACCCAAGAACAGGTTTCTCACATCTAGTGTCTTTGAGATATATGGGATTGCAACTCTGATTATCTCATAACCATATTATATCTTAACCATTGGCAAGAGATGGTGGGAGCTGTAATCCAACATATATGGCAGACTAGAGGAAACTGTCTGAGCATGTCAGAGAAAATTTATTTAGTAGTAAGTTACATACGACAACAAAATGGAAACTACCTCTCTAAAAGGAACAAATAGGTAAAGACAATTTATACGACAATGAATTTTATCATAGACAATTTTAAGTTCTCCTATAGGGCAAAAACAAATTGCGAGCAGATTATTATTAAACCAAGACATGGCCTTCCTAATCTCTGAAGATTTTCATTTGTGATATAGGTTTCTCTCCACAAGTTCGATTGTCCTCCACTCTTCTTCCAAATTAGTCTTTTTGTCCGATTAACCTCAGTCTTTTCCTTTAGTGTTCTCCTTTATTCGATTTCCAACTTAGATCTCCCCCTTATTTTTCTTCATCAATTCTAAATATTTTTATTTGGTCAATTGTTTTATTTCTTTTCTCCTCTCTGTCTGATATCTCTGATTAGTTCAATTTTCCTCTTTTGTCAATCTCTGTTTACAGTTCCAAAGTACAGTTCCAAATGACAGGGTGCACTCTTGGTGTCCTGATACTTTTAAACCAAAATGATTAACCAAGAAATAATAATGTATCTGTTGAGAATCTCTTCTCTGGTAATTATTCAAGTCGAAAGTAAATGTTTCAGTTCAAAAGTTTTCAAGATTACCATGGATTGCTGTTCATTTATAGTTGGCTGCGTCTGTGAGCTCTTCTGGCGGCATTAGCGTGGTCACGGTTTGTCCCTCGGTCCCCTCCACTCTTTTTGGCAAATTAGTTGTTTATCTTGCCTTAAGAGTGGGCATCGGACCCCTGTAGGACCCTTCCACATTTCCCCTTTGCAGGGATGCAAAAATTGGCCGTCTCCGATGTCTTCTTGACAGCTCAAAGCCACACTGTGCAAGCAACTCTCAGCCAAGCACTGAAAGTTTGCTCTAAAGCGGCGCTATCACCAACCGGAAGGTGTTTTGATGCTAAAAAGGACAGGCAGAAGAACCTGCAACTAGGGTTAGCATTCCACCTTGTGGTGGGAATTCCTTGTTGAAATTAAAAAAACTACAGAAAGATGGAGTCACCTTTGTCAGCCAGAGAGATGGTTTTTGAAATAAAGGCTTGGAGTTTAGGGAAAACTAGAGCAAAGGAATAACGAGTGCGTCTTGACCTAGATGGAAGCTGGCACCAGTAAGAAAGACATAACATAAACTACTAAGATAAGGACATTCAGAAGCAAGGTTAGGAGGGAAGCCACTGAATTCCTACAGGAGGGGGTAAGGAGTGATGATGCAGTTTTAATATATGCATGTATTTCTGTTCTGACTGTTAGAATTCTGTATGTTTAAATTGTAATTAGCCAATCAGGTGTATTGAAGAAGCTTCTTTGTCTTGAATAATATAAAAAGAGCCATTTTGTCTTGTTCGGGGCCTCAGCTTTTTGGAACTTGAATTCCACTGAGTTCATTGTTTTCCTTTGTCGACAATTGGAAATAAACTTATGGATTTTCAATTACTAGGTCCTCTTGCCAATCCTATTGCTCTGCAAATCCTAGATTTTTAAGTTTCCTGAAATTTCTGTTACAACCTGAAAAACTGGGTTTAATCTAAGACTCTTTCATATTGCCCTGTTACAACATTATGATTCTAGGATAACTTCCATAAAAATACCCTTTAGAATTCTAAGGCTTGTAATTTGGGGTGGGTGGGCACTAGAGCTCCTTTGATGAAGATTTTCACACGACATCGTTATATCATTCCTTTATCGTCCCAAAGTGTAGTGGAATCATCATAACAGATAGAC
>NC_056527.1:69075776-69080969 GCF_019175285.1 Sceloporus undulatus | reverse complement strand
CCTCAACATTAGGAGGACCTTCCTGATAGTAAGGGCTGTCTGGCAGTGAAACAAACTCCCTTGGAGTGTAGTGGAGTCTCCTTCCTTAGAGACTGGATGGCCATCTGTCGGGGATGCTCTGATTTAGATTTCCTGCATGTCAAGGTGGTTGGACTGGATCGCCCTTGCGGTCTCTTCTAACTCTATGATTCTATGATTCTATGATTTAAATATTTGAAGGGATGTCATATTGAGGTTAGAGCAAGTTGTTTTCTGCTGCTCCAGAGACTAGGACATAGAGCAAAGGATTCAAGCTATAGAAAAAGGGATTCCACCTCAACATTAGGAAGAATTTCCTGACAGTAAGAGCTGTTTGACAGTAGAACATGCTGCCTGAGAGAGTGGTGGAATCTCCTTCTTTAGAGGTTTTTAAACAGAGGCTGGATGGACTTCTGTTGGGGGTACTTTGATTGTGTCTTCCTGAATGGCAGGGGGTTAGACTGGATGGCTCTCTCTTCCAACTCTATGGACTTTATCACATGGGAGAAAATCGGGCATTTTCCCAGGACAGTCACGTGATCACTGCAAAGATTTCTCCACACATTGCGCTTAGAAAGGACTTATCCCAGGAAGAACGAGGAATGTTCCAGCAACAAATCATTCATGGGATTTCCCTGTGAATGATTTGTTGCTGAAGCATTCATGGGAAGCATGGCATAGGAATAAGGTGAAGCCAAATGGGGGGAAATAGAGGGAGTACAGGAAGTCTAACAGGTGGATGGAATGTGCAAGAAAGTCAAACTACAGTGCTCCCTCGGGTTACGAAATTAATTCGTTCCGCCGCGGCGTTCGTAACCCGATGCATTTCGCAAGCCAAAAAGGGCTTTCCGTTAGCGCTGGCAAGCCGCGCGTTTGAATTTCGCGCCGAAAAAAATTTCGTAACCCGAAAAAACCTTTGTATCCCGGAACAGTTTTTTCCAATCTAACTTTTTCGTATCCCGGAAATTTCGTAACACGATCAATTCGTATCCCGGGGTACCACTGTATTCTGAACTTTTATATATTTATAGAAACTAGGAATATCTAAAGGAAATACAATACACAAGCCAGGAAAAACAATCACCCACCATGAAAGATTTGGTCTCTTTGAAAAATACCTCTCCTCATAGGAGTGAATGTTTGATTTTCAGCTCTGTGGTCTGTCAATCTGACAAACAGCATCACTAGCAAGAAGCAACCAGGTCTTGATGTAACATGCCCAGGAGTCATTGTTTGAAATTTTGTTTCCTAAGGGCAACAGAGCCTTGAGGAAAGAGGGTGAATAAAGAGACAGATTGTAATACAGGCAAGACTAGTGTAGAGGTAATAGTTTATACTAACCATGCTGTGATAGGTACATCTTTTCATGTAAGGATGTTTTGCACATATCCACAAACCACTAAAACACAACCTTTTACAGCAATACAGAAATGACAAAAGGAACAAAAATCTTTAGAACACTGACAACAAAGTAGAAAAATAAACAGCTGATGCATTCTCTCTATGCATTCATTAAATAAAACATTTCCAGGGCTAAATAATTGTACAGTCCATAAAAGAGCCTGCTTCATTATGAACATAAAATGGAAAGCAGAGCACTATGGTAAGTGAAGTCTTATTGCCGGCTGTCAGTTTGACCTTCAATAATGGATACCAATTGGAATGAATACAGAAGTGCAAACTGCAACTGCAACCTTAATTGAGAAATTCAATACAGAGTCTATTTGAGCTGTACATGGCTCAGAGCCCTAACCCAAACCCCTGCCTTTTAGCAAATAATGTACATTTTTGATAACATTAATTTTGAAAGAATGCTCAATGATATTTTTTCTTTCTTTGCACAGTCTTAAGAGTTTTTTTTATTATTTATATTTTTTCACAAAGTGTAAACTCAGTATCCCTCACTATCGACTAAAATGGTGAAGGGTCTGGAAACTATGCCCTATGTGGAACGATTTAGGCAGCTGGGGATGTTTAGCCTGGAGAAGATTAAGAGGTGATATGATAGCCCTGTTTAAGTATTTGAAGGGATGTCATATTGAGGAGGGAGCAAGCTTGTTTTCTGCTGCTCCAGAGACTAGAACATGGAACAATGGGTGCAAGCTACAGGAAAAGAGATTCCACCTCAACATTGGGAGGAACTTCCTGACAGTAAGGGCTGTTCGACAGTGGAACACACTCCCTTAGAGTGTAGTGGAGTTTCCTTCCTTAGAAGTCTTTAAGCAGAGGCTTAATGGCCATCTGTCAGGGATGCTTTGATTGTGATTTCCTGCATGGCAGGGGGTTGCACTCGATGGCCCTTGCGGTCTGTTCCAATTCTATGATTCTATGATCTATGTATCAGTCAACTGTATTTTAAAAATTCAAAGTTATTTACCATTCCATCCCCCTTCCCCCTGTTACAATCAATATACAGTAGAGTCTCAATTATCCGATCTTTGCTCATCTGACATTCCGGATTATCCGATGTCCCATGGTTCTTTGTGAAAAGCATGGGACGTCGGATAATGGAGCGGTGGCTTGGTTTTCCTCAGCCCGAAGGGAGTCTGCGGACTCCCTTTGGGCTGAGGAAAACCAAGCGTCCGAGAAGAGGCCTGGGCCAAGCGCCCAGACTTCTCCTCTGCACGGCTTGGATTTCTTCAGCCCAAAGGGAGTCTGCAGACTTCCTGTGGGCTGAAGAAATCAAAGCTTCTGAGAAGATGCTTGGGCCGAGTGCCCAGACTTCTCCTATGTGCAGCTTGGATTTCTTCAGCACGAATGGAGTCCGCACACTCCCTTCGGGCTGAGGAAATCCAAGCCGCGAAGGAGAGTACTGGGCCAAGCGTCCAGTACTCTCCTTTGTGTCTTGGAACATAGTGATGTAAAGAATATTCTTCAAAATTCAAAAACTGGTAGAAATACCTATTATTTGAAAATTTCGAAAGCATTTTAAAGAGAAAAAATTCTGAGCACTTCCCAATCAATGAGTAAGAATTTTGATTTTTAATCATTTCCAAATGAAGTGAAGAGACGGGACCTTTCAGCTGACAATTCGATGGCCAGGATTTGCGTATTTTGCGTAAGAAAAGCTACCATTCATACTGGGTTTTACCGGTGGCTCTTTCCTTTGTTCAGGTGATGTCCCCCCATCTTTGCTTTGAAGAACAAAAGAGACCAAAAGGGGAGAGCATTTTGTGTGTAGGTGGTGGTGGATAAGACCCTCTCCCCTTTATGTCATGCTTTGCCATTCAAATTCTCAAAGAAGAGAAGAAGGGGTGGGGGTGAAATCCTAGCATTGAAAGGGATTCCCAGGGGTCATCTCATCCAACCCCCTTTTTGAATACATCACACTCTCTCATTCATGGATATTCTGAACTCTCCTTGACAAAAAAATATAAAAAAATAAAATGCAAAATAAAAGTAGGTTTGCCTTAGCATCAGCTTGAGAGAGCTGGAGAGAGAGGTTTGTCATGCCCTGGCTCTGAGGCTGAGAGAGTGTGACCCTCACAGAAGAGTAGAAGGGGCAGGGTGGGGTGCAATAGCAGGAATTCTGCCATGGATAAAACCTAGCATTCGAAGTGATTCCCAGGGGTCATCCAACCTCCACCCCTTCTTTTGAATTCTTGCTTGGCAGAAGAGCATTGCCATTTGGCACCCACCCCTCCCCTTCTCATTTGTGACGGTCACACTGTCTGAGCTTCCAGTGCCATCCTGATGTTGAACAGGGGTCAGACTACATGTCCTCTAGGATCCCATGTATTCCTATTTATTACTTCATAGCAGGAGGGGGGTTGGACTGGATGGTCCTTGAGGATCCCTCCGACTCTACCATTTCTTGTTGGGGTTTCAATCAAAGTTTATTTGTTGAGATTGTGGTTTTTTTTCTTTTGTGTGTGTGTGTGCCTTCAGGTTTTTTCAATAAGAGGAATGTTCTTTAAACATCTGCTAAACTTCTTTTGACATGGTAATTGAGTTTGAAATGCAAAGTAATTAGCGTAAATGTTTGACTTGTCTTTTATTGACATTCGAAAAATCTGTGAAAAATATTTCTCTAGCTGCTGAAAGGGAGACACAAAATAACCTTTTGAAAGTGGGACTTGTCAAACGAATATTTTTCAAAAAAATTCTCATCAAGTTCTCAATGAACGAGAAGAAAAACATTGGTTTGTCAAATCACTATTGGAACATCGGCCCTCTCCCAGCCCCAGCAGATAGCACCCTCTCCTGCAGCTGAGCCGGGGCAGATGCCACCGCAGAGGAAGCAGGACTCAGGAGGTCAGCAGGGAAGGAAGGAGGGAAGGAGACGGGGAGGGAAAGAGGGAGGGAGGAAGGATGGAGGGGAGAGGAGGGGAGGCAATGGACTTTTGTCACTAATAGTGACACAGGTGTGCGCATGCACCATCACTGGGGGCAATTTCTTGGCCTCTCTGGATTATCTGACATTTTTGGTTATCCGACTATCAGCCGGCCCGTTTATGTTGGATAATCGGGACTCTACTGTAGTACAATTCTTGTGAGGTTCATCCTTATAATTTAAGTTGAACTATTTCTTCTACCAATTTCGTATTAAATGACAGTATACAATGGGCCCTTGGTATTTTCTGGGGTTTCATTCCATGACTCCTCATGGATATCAAAATCTGTTGATGCTCAAGTTCCATGAAATACAATGGCATAGTAAAATGGTCTCCCTTATATACTGTATATACTCATGTATAAGTCTAGAAATTTGTATAATAGTAAATTTGCTTTTTACTATTTACAATAGTAAAGGTTTGCTTTTTGGAATAAATATCTTTTTTGGTATATTTTCAAGTCATGGATGGTTAGAATAATAGAATCTGTTGTATCTGTGGCTAAAGAATCCATGAATAAGGAGGGATGATTGTATCATTATGGTCTATCCATTCTTTAGTTTATGTGTAATATCCTGAACTTCAAGTTTTATCTCTTCTTTAATTCTTATACATTCGGCCCTTCTTATACACGGATTTTTTATACATGGATTCAAGCATCCACGGTTTGAAAATGTTCCCAAAAAGTATAAATTTCAAATATCAAACCTTGATTTTCCATTATTTATAAGGGACACTATTTTGCTATGTCATTATATTTAATGGGACTTCAGCATCCATGGATTTTGTTATACACAGGGGATCTTGGAACCAAACCCCAGCATATAACAAGGATCCACTG
>NC_056527.1:69057815-69075766 GCF_019175285.1 Sceloporus undulatus | reverse complement strand
TATTATTATTATTATTATTATTATTATTATTATTATTATTATTATTATTATTATTATTATGCTTTATTTATATAGCACTGTAATTTGCACAGATTTACTTATTTCCTGTGTACAATAGATACTGTATCACCCCATTTCTCTTCCCAAAATTTTAATATACTACTTCAACCTTCTACATATTTTCCCAATGATTTTTCCTTTATTAATGTTGTCAATTTATCCAACTTCATTATTTCAAAACATTTCAAAAGCCAATAATCAATTGTTGGAGTCTTGCTATCTTTCCATTTTTGGACAAAAGCCATTCTAGGTCCAAGATATAGAACATATTTAGTGTGCTTCCCTTCCATTTTTCCATCCAACATATTCAAAAGATAAAATTCTGATTCCATCTTGATTTTGGTCTGGAATATCCTCTGTATTGTGCTGTGTATTTCTAAACAAAGTTTCTTAGTTTGACGGCATGTCTATCACATATAGTAGAAAGTCCCTCTCGTTTTGCCATATTTCTAACACTTCTCATCACCATTTTTATATATCTTAGGTATTTTGGCTGGTGTCAGATACCATCCGTAGAACATTCTATAGTAATTCTCTGTGACATCCATGCTTAATGTAAAATTTAGGTTTTTATTCCAAGGCTTTTCCCACTTACCTAGGTGAATTACATGTCCAACATTTTTGGGCCATCTCAAAGTGCTTATATTGCTCACTACTTTCTTTCCTTATTTTTGCTCCATTTCCATGTTTAAGAGTAATTTATATGTCTTAGATACAATGTTGTTACTTTTATCAAATATTTCATCTATATCTGTTTTCTCATTACCAGTTCCTTCAAGTTTAATGTCCATTTTAGTTCTTTCATGCAGTTGTCTAAGCATAAACTATTGACAGTTTACTCCTTCATTAATTAATTAATCTCTTCTATTAAGTGTGGGTTTTACCCCTCTCCATTCTAATAGCTCTTGATAATTTAGCCAGCCACTTTATATTAATTTCTCAGTTTTCATAATGGCTTCATGAATAGATACCCACAATGATATCTTTCTGTATACAGTGGGCCCTTTGTTTATGTGGGGGATCTGTTCCAGACCCCCCTGGATATGGGAAAAAATGTGGAACCTCAGGACCCATTGATTTCAATGGCAATGCACTGTGGGTGCATGGGCACTGCGGGCACATATGCAATTTTGTCCCCCCGGGCTTGCTGTCTGTGTGAGTTCAAGTCCGCACCTGGCAAGCTTGCATATGGGGCAGGGAGACTGTATTTTGTACTTATGCTTATTTCAGACTTTCCATAATTCTCTGTTTACAAAATTTGCAAATGACACCAAATTAGGAGGAATAGCTAATACCCTAGAGGACCTTAGTGGATTAGAAAACTGGGCCAAAGCTAACAAAATGAATTTCAACATGTGGAAATGTAAGGTACAGCACTTAGGGCTAAAAAATGAAATGCACAGATATTAGATGGGGGGCACCTGGCTTGATGAGACTACAGAGATTTTCAGACTGGCAAAAATGATGGGAACATAGTGGGATCCTCTTGTCAGTTTTGCACAATTGTGCAGAGATTATCAGACAATTTTGTGTGACATTACGATAATCCCGTCATTATCACGAGAATAAAGAGGAGTTTTCCTGCTGCTTTATATTCATGGGAAACTCCTGAGAATGAAAACCAGCTGGAAAACTCTCCTGTATTAATGGGATAATGATGGGATTATTGTGGCATCATGCAACGTCATTTGATAATCTCCACACTGCTGTGTGAAACTGATGGGAGCATCCTGCTATGCTTCCATCACTACTGCCCATCTGAAAATCTCTCCAGTGTGAGATGGTTACCACATACATGATTAAATGGACACAGGAAATAGGACATGAGATAACACTAGAAAATTGGGAATGCGCATGGAAAAAATCTAACAAATTTACCGCTTCACAAGACCTTAGAGAAAATTACATCAAAATTACAAATAGATGGTATTATACACCATTAAGAATTGCAAAGCAGAACAACTTAAAAGATAGCAGATGTTGGAAGTGCCACAAAGAGAAAGATTCATACTACCACATGTGGTGGTCCTGTCAAAGAGTCAAGAAATTCTGGAGTAATATACATAATAAAATACAAGAAATATTAGGGATAAAATACCCTCTAACCCCAGAGTTGTATTTGCTAAATATGACATCCTTTACAGGAGAAGCATTAGAAAAAATATACTGGAGAATTACACTTTTTGTATTTACTGGTTGGATATATTTTACATTGTGACGGCTTTTAGCTTTTAACAATAAATTTCTACAACAACACTTTATCTAACTACAGACGACAGAATACTGCTTGCAAAAAAACTGGAAGCTGGAAAACATACCCCAAATAGAATGGTTACAGAAGGTCATAGAGTATAAAGATATGGACATATTGACAGCATTAATCAACAGTGAATCCAGAACAAAAAGAGAAACAGAATGGAACCCAGTTAAAAGATACTGGATGAAAATATGTGACATAAAAGAAGAATTTCTGTATTAATTCACTACGTTAAAATTTAGTTTATGTTCATTTATTAAAGATAACAAGAAAAGACAATGTATAGCATCACATTATAAAGGAATAATAATGTATTTATGTGGATGTTTGGATATATGTAAGGATTTTCAAACGATGTACAAAATATCACAACATATTGATGATAAATGTAGTATACATTTTGTAAATATGGAATGGAAAATATGGAAATATGTAAACCAATAAAAATTATATGGGGGGGGGGGGGAGAAAATCTCTCCAGTGTGAAAAGGATCTAGGAGTCCTACTAGACCACAAGTTGAACATGAGTCACCAATGTGATGTGGCAGCTAAAAAGGCCAATGTGATTCTAGGCTGCATCAAGGGAAGTATAGTGTCTAGATCAAGGGAAGTAATAGTGCCACTGTATTCTGCTCTGGGCAGGCCTCACCCAGAATACTGTGTCCAGTTCTGGGCACCACAATTCAAAAAGGATGTTGACAAGTTGGAGCATGTCCAAAGGAGGGCACCTAAAATGGTGGTCTGGAAAACATGCCCCATGAGGAATGACTTAGAGAGCTGGGTATGTTTAGCCTGGAGAAGAGATGGTTAAGAAGTGATAGGATTGCCCTGTTTAAGTATTTGGAGTCATATTGAGAGGGAGCAAGCTTGTTTTCTGCTGCTCCAGAGACCAGGACCCCGAACAATGTATGCAAGCTACAGGAAAAGAGATTCCACCTCAACATTAGGAAGAACTTCCTGACAGCAAAAGCTGTATGACAACGTTGGAGTCTCTTTCTTTGGAGGTCTTTAAACAGAGGCTGGATGGCCATCTGTTGGGGGTGTTTTGATTGGGAGTTCCTGCATGGCAGAGGGTTGGTCTGGATGGCCATTGTGGTCTCTTCCTACTCTATGATTCTGTGATTCCATGAAAATGATAATTAAATTCCTTGTTCATTTCCAGTTTGCTATATTAGAGGTAGACATGCCAGCTGTAGTTCAAATTGTGACCTTTAAGGCACATTGTGTCACAGTCATAATATTATAATTTAAGATCTGATACAACTAGTCCTCCTTGTTCTTTGGCCTTTTGCATTCATTTCCAATGTACTCTGGTTTCCCTCAAGCCCAGATTAAACTTGAAAGTCCTCTGAGCCGCTTTTAATGTGTGTGTGGGGATGTTAGCCAGTTTTAAATTCCTTTCTTTCATCTATTTATTGTGTTTTGATATTGCCTGGCACCAGCTACTGTGCTAAGCAGCTTTCACTCCTCCATCATACTAGAAGCACACCCTCCATCACTTCACAACCTTAGAATTCTTCTTAGTGATTTGTGCTTATAGGGATTTTTTACTATAGCCATTTTCTCTACTTACTTAAGCTCTGTGTCAGCAAGGGACTTTGAACCTGTGTCTTTGGAGGAAAGTAAAAACTTCATTTTGGCAGGCTTGTGGGTAGTTCATTAGTTGTCTTTCCAGATTATTGGCCAGGAATCCTTATTTCAGAACCCTACTATTCTTTGATTGTGTTCAGAGCTCTTATACAGGAAAGGAAGATGTCACATTTCTCTTCTATTCCTTTTTTCCTTCTCCCTGCCCAGTATCTTAAGTCAAACCATCTAAAACAAGTGTCTGAAAACAATATGGCTAGTATACTCCTTAGTGATCTTTTTTCTCCTTGCTTGCGGCAGCAGGAAGGGCATCTGCTATGTGTGCCTCAGGCTTATCAAACCTAGTTTTAAAAGTTTGCAGGGCTCACTGCTTGTGCACTCTCTTCTCTGTTTTCCCTCCACCTGCTGTCTTTCAAGGAAACTCAGCCTTTCCTATGCTGCAGCACTTCCCCAGCAGCACTGCCAAACAAGAATGGTGGTCCATAATCTACCTAGATGAAATGAGATGATAAAGGAAATGAGGTCCCCTCAGTCTTACTCCACTACTGCCAGCATTTCTCATGTGGAAAAGGGATGCACAACGGAAACTGAAACAGCCCTGTAAATAAACAACTCCTTGAAACTAAGAACAATCTTCTGACAGTTTTTTTTTCAAACAGAGGACTGTCCTCTATAAAATAGGGCACATAGCCATACTGTTGTTATATGACTTCAAGTCAACCCCAGCGTATGGTAAAGTTGTCATAGGGTTTTCTTGGCAAGCTTTATTCAGATGAGATTTGCCAATGCCTTCCTCTTAGGTTGAGAATGTGTGTTTCCCCAAGTCACCCAGTATCCTTTCTTGACTGAGTGGGGATTTGAACCTTAGTCTCCCAGAGTCTTTTCATTGTAAGATAACAATTCAGACCTATACCTACATTACCTGCTCAGTTACTACACTGCACTGAGCAATACATCATTTCTCAGATACAAATATTCATCTGAAAATTATGTCTAAGTATTCCTGTGATTGATTTGAGAAGAGAACAGAGAGGGCTAGTGACCAACCATATTATTTATACTCCACATCTTCTGAAAGAAAAAAAAACACCTTACAATGGCTAATAAGTTGCATGTTGGCTACTGGGTCTCGTACTGTCTTCTGCCAGCTAGAGATGGCCACAGATGGATTCTGTTGTGAGCAGAGAAGAATCAAGTACCACTTGGTCTGATCTGGCTAATGTAGAGGCCTTGCTATTTCTTCTCCAATGAATACTTTTACTAGCCTATTTATATGTTTATTATAGTGTTCTTCCGCCAAGCTCAGAATGGCATACATAGGCTATCCTGTCTTAACCTCCAAAGCCACCTTGTGTTGTTAGTTAAGCAGAGGGAGAGTCACCAGAGTTCCAAAATCCCACTGAGTATTGTGGCTTGAGCAGAAACTGGTACCCTGATATTCGTGGTCCAAGCCTTGTACTTTATCTACACCATGACACTGTCTCTTCACTACATAAATAAGGAAAATATCAAGACAAAAGAAAAAGGAATACAAGACAATCAAGACACATACAAAGGAAAAAGGTGCCATTGTAAGTATAGTCACCTGTCATATCGCAGTAAACCTTCAAAGGTCCCAATGCACCACTGCCATCTGGGTCTATCCAGTAGAAACCTGTTGCTTTGCCCAAGTGTTTATATGCTTCACAAGAAAGTTCATAAATAGCTGAAACAAATAAAATCACATCTTAAGTACATAAATTACACCAGGATTGACTATCATGACAATCTTAAGAAAAGTAATTGTAAGACAAGAATGATAAAAAGAAGCATTGTAGACACATTTAAATTTTGCACATAATTTAATAGGTGCGGTGGAGTATTTAGTATATCACATGTTTTGCCATCAGATTGTAAAAAATGGAGAAGTAAAATAAAATTGTCAAGAGATCTAGCGTTTGGCAGCATTTCTGGATTGAAAAATATAGATACATTGTATTTAAGGACAGTTGATCAAAGAGAAAGTTAAACTGTATTCTCAGTAGAGCAGAAATTCTGAAAATGAAAAAATTAGGAACACTTTAAGATTACCAGGAATATTTAGTTTGAAGATGAGTAATAGTAGGATAGTTTGTCAACTATTATTTTTCTTTCATAATGCAGAGAGAAAAGAGGGTGTATTATATACAATTCCTTGTACTTTCATGTTTGGGGAATTTAATACACACACACACATCTCTAAACTTAAAATAGATTAGAATTTGGAACATTCAATATAAATTGTTACATTACTATTACATGCATGAAAGAGGCAACTCATTGTAGCTCATTCTATTGCTGCCAAATGTAATTTTCTACAGTGTAAAACTAAATTGAAGCCCTCCAGATTTTTTTTTATGAAATTTGACTCACATCAGCCTTAGCCATCACTTTTTATGGTCAGAAATGCTGGGAACTGCAGTCCAGCAACATTTGGAGCATTGCATTTTGCTCACCTGGTTTTAGAGATTAATCTTCTTACCTTGTGTTTACAACTTGAGGTTACTTTTAAAGAAGAATCATGCACTGATTAAATCAGTGCAGGACCTTTGCTTCCACTCTTTTCAATAATGCTGTTACCTTTAGTCCTCCAGATATTTTGGACTTCAGCTCCCATAATTCCTGATTGTTAGGCAAGGTTGGCTGGGGCCCCTGGGGTCTGAAGTCCATAAAAAATGGAGACCCAAAAGCTGGGTACCACTGTTGTAGAGCAAAGGTGGACAACTGCATTGGAACTGCAGGATACATTGGAGGGTTGAACCAACATTGCTCCCCCCCCCCAAATATATATATATATATATATATATATATATATATATATATATATATCCACTAACACCCTCAGGAGCATGAAGGGAGTTGCATTTCCTTTGCCTAAAACAGCATACAGGGGCAAAAACATAAAAAATTACCTCTTACACTCTGAGGCTATTTGAATTTGGGAGCAAACATTGGAGCTGATGGGCAGGTGCTACATAGGCCTTACTTTTCCCAGTCCTGATGCAAAGTAACATGACTCAAAGTGGGGAAAAATAATTCCTGGTGGATAAACGTGGCTGAATAACCACTTTTGAGTCATGTTACTCTACATCTAGGGTGGGGAAAGTCAGCTCCACCAATTTTTGCTCCCAAATTCAGCCAGCCTTAGAGTGTTGGGTACCAACAAACAGCTTTAAAAAGGAATGAGAGAAATTCATGGAGGGAAAAAAGACTGTCAGTGATTGGTGCTTATGGTACCTGTATATTTCTTCCAGTATGTCTTTAAGTTCCAGTTGCTAAGTTACACGAGCAGGATGGTGCTATTGTACTTATGCCCTTTTTTCTGTGTTTCCTGTAGGCATCTGATTTGGAATCAACAGAATGCTGGATGAATGAACAGAATGCTGGAGTACACCCTGGATTTAAGCAGCACAGCCCTGATATTACATAACCTTTATTAACTTTAAAACTATTAAGAAGTAGTTAAAAGTTATGTAATACCAGGGATTTAATAATGCCACTTTGATTTCCACGACATTTAGGAATTTCCACAACATCTGCCCTTCACTGATACACACACACACACACACACACACACACTTATTTGGCTTTCCTTCTGTCTTTGGTTAAAAAGATTTTTTTAATAATTAAACATTACAAAACTTTGTTTACTGAAGATGACAGGAGAAAAGTGTGCACACTACAAAAGTTTCCTATTCACACCTCTCCAAATCAATGTGCTTTCCCAAGAAATTGGTAAAAAAAAAGTTGAATGCACCCCCGTGTCCTAACTGGACTCCCGATCCAGCGCTATGCAGCCCTGGAAACCATGCCCACCAGATCTGAGACCTATGCAACCACCGCTCAAAGTTGTGACAGCAACCCTGCTCCCACAGAGGGAGGGTGGGTGAGTGAGCTGAGCTAGCAATGGCGCTGGCCAGGGTGCCACATGGCCTTATAAAGGCCTCCACACCAATGGGAGGCCAGAATGGGATGGAGAACCCGCCTCCCGGCCTCCCAACCAATCCCAGGTGGCACCACATGAGGACGCCGCCCAATGAGGAGGCACTTCCACCCCAGGAGCCCTCCCCCTGCCCCCATAGCTGGCCAATCATGACTTGGGCAGCCCCGTGCCAAGGCTTATGGGGCCACCTGAGCCGGAAGAGCTGAGCACTGCGTCGCGGGACTCCCTCACGGGCAACCAGGCCTTCCTGCCGAGGCAGGCAGCCCCGTTTACTGAAAATAGATTGAAACTAAATGGTTCATTCCTTTTCAGGTTGTTACTCATGGGTTTGCTTTTGGCACTGATATCAATGTCTCTTAAATTGTTCCACCTTGTAGGAGTGGATTTCATTACAGTCATCATATTCCTCCTAAGCATTTCACTTAAAATTGATGAAACGTCATGTTTAGGATAAGAAGACCTTGAGAACCTTTTTAGATGAACCTCACTGTAGAACTGGAGATAAGCTGAAACTAAATTTAGGCCATACAGATGAACAAAATTTAGTGCAAATAAAATTCCACAAACAATATATTCAGTTTCATAATAAAGTAATGCTCTTCAAAGTCAAAGATGAAAGGAAATGCATGGATTTATGCATGCATTATGCACATGTCATCCCATTCCCAAGGCTTGGACAACTAATTGCAAAATCCATTTTAAAAAGAGAATTGAATAAACTAAGAAACGCTGGCCGGGACTCTGTATCAGTGACTTAGGCAAGGGACAGACCGCCTGAAATGGGCAGCCTGCTGGAGGCCTAATTTCCTCTGGAGGAAAGCCGCAGCCAGAAAAACTGGGTTCTTCTTGCGCTGCAGGGCTGACGTAACAAGTGTGCCACTGGCGCACTCATTACGTAAGTGTCGCACGGTGACATGTGGATGCCGTGCGGTGCTTATGTAACAATGGTGGCGCCCGTGTACATGGGGCACCGCCATTGTTATGGCGCCACATTGTGTTAGGGTTAGGGACCGTGTGGTTATGTACGGTCCCTAACCCTAAAATCAGTGCAAGCACGGCGCTTCATGCCTGTTTGTATTGGGCCTTAGTTAAATATATTTATCTAAAAAGTGATCTCTCCTGGCCTGAACCCCTGCCCAAACCTGAAATAAAACATTATTCAGACCAGCAGAATGGACTTCCCTCTGCCCTTGCAGCTGATGCTTAGGTTGTGGTGGGGACCTCTTGTCAATAAGAGCAGTTTCACAATAGAACCAATCGACTAGAGAGAGGGTGAGGCCTCCTTCTCTGGACATCTTCAAAAAGACGTTGGACATGTACCTGCTGGGAATGCTTTAGTTGGAGATCCTGCATTGAGCCGGAGAGAGTTGGGCTCAATGGCCTATGAGCTCCCTTCCAACTCTATGATTCTATGATTTTATGAGTAACAATTATGGCACACAATTATCATAGTCATGACTAAGTAGTGATTGTGAATATGGAACATTTATCTAGATTTACACATCCATAACTAAGTAGCTGAGCAGGCAGGAGGGCATCAAGGGCTGCCACTGCATATATCCACAAGGATGTCACTGCTGCTGAAACATCAGGTAAGCAGGCAGGAGGGCAGCAAGGTGACAACCATCTCAGCTCTCCCCAACAGAGATACCTTCAAGAGTGCCGTTGTCACTGGAACATTGGACAAGCAGGCAGAATGGCAGTGGGGAGATGGTGATCTCACCACAGTCACAGTCAGGCCACACTGCAAGTGGACAGGAGGACCAGGGGGTGCTGGGGCATAGACAAGTGGTGCAGGGAAGACACGAGATGAGGAGGAACTAAAAAGAAGGACAAAAGTTTTCACTAAAGCTCACTAAGGTTTTGAGAGAAAGTGGAGGAAAAGAGACTTATGGAGCTGGGAGAAAAAGGAAATTGGCTAAGAATAATAACAAGAGAGTGACAATCAGGTACTGGGCAGCAGCAGTTGACTTGGTGCTAATTCTCACAGAGTGAATGACAGTGACACCATAGCTAACATATGCTAACATTGCACACAGGGAGGCAAAGAAAGAAAGGAAACAAAGAGAGACACTTCCTTCAAACTGAATTAGGCACAAACTCTATAGGGAGGTAGTGATGGTATGAGGTCTAAAAAAACAGCTTTCTAGAGATGCATATACCCATTTTCAAGTTGTGAATCCTCCAAATATATAGTGCAGATGAAACAAAATTAGTATTTAACAGGTTGGTCTTATTTGCTTATATATAGTATTTATACCCCTCCCTTCAGCTGAAAAAGTCCCAAAGCAGATATAAAAAAGTAGTAACTGTAAAGAGAGGAGGCAAAATACCTAATAAGGTATCTGTTAGAATCCTGATGTATTCTATCAGATGTATTGTAACTGTGGATGCTGGGGGGATGGGCTGTGCTTTAGCTAGGCTTTAGAGATAGTGATATGTAGTGCTAGGCTGGACCAGGTGTGGGCTATCTGGTGTCCTTGAGGATCTGGCTTGCAGAGGCTGGGAATGCAGTTTCGTTTCTGTGAGAAGAGCAGCTCAGGGAAAAGGAATGGAGGATGGGAACTAGTGAAGGGAAGGAGGGGTCCTGTTGTGCGGGCTTTTGCTAGGGGTGGAGTAGTTTGGCTCAGGGGGGAATTTATGCATTGGTTTGGCTGGGAGGGGTCAGTCTCAGCTAAGAAGCTGAGTGATGTGGAATTGCTGATTCTGGAACGATCAATAAAGTGCTGTTGATTTATCAATCAAGCCGACTGGTTGATAGTCCAGGATTCTGGTCTCGCACTCTGACAGTATCCATTGTTTATTTTTCCTAAGTCCATGAGGAAACCTTTGCATCATGGAAATACACTATAAGTGCACTATGAGGTTAGCATCTCTTTTATTTTTATTTTGCTCTGAGAGCCTTTTTCTCTGTTGAGCAGGCTATACATGTTTCAACAGCTATTCATTTAAAGCTTAGATAGTTAGATAAACATTTATCTACATAATTTCAATCTTGAACTGGCCCTTGAAGTATAAAGACACTGTACTGAGGTAAACTTTTACTAGAAATCATATTCATATAATCATAGACTCATAGAGTTGGAAGAGACCACAAGGAACATTCTGTCCAATCCCCTGTCATGCAAGAAATCACTATCAAAGCATCCCTGACAGATGGCCATCCAGCTTCTGCTTAAAGACCTCCAAGGAAGGAGACTCCACTACACTCCGAGGAAGTGGGTTCCACTGTCGAACAGCCCTTACTGTCAGGAGGTTCCTCCTAATGTTGAGGTGGAATCTCTTTTCCTGTAGCTTGAATCCATTGTTCCATGTTCTAGTCTCTGGAGTAGCAGAAAACAAGCTTGCTCCCTCTCAATATGACTCCAAATACTTAAACAGGGCAATCCTATCACTTCTTAACCATCTCTTCTCCAGGCTAAACATACGCAGCTCCCTAAGTCTTTCCTCATAAGGCATTGTTCCAGGCCCTTCACCATTTTGGTGGCCCTCCTTTGGACATGCTCCAACTTGTCACCATCCTTTTGGAACTGTGGTACCCAGAACTGGACACAGTATTCGAGGTGAGTTCTGATCAAAGCAGAACAGAGTGTCACTATTTCTTCACTTGATCTAGACACTATACTTCCATTGATGCAAAGTTTGTAAAAAAAAATGATACCTTAAATTTTATAAATCTCTTTATTGATCTTTATTGTGGAAAGTAACTGTAACACTCTATTCTGCCTTTGTGAGACCTTTCCTGAAATACTGTGTCCAGTTCTGGGCACCACAATTCAGAAAGGTTATTGACAAACTAAAGCGTGTCCAGAGGGTGACCAAAATTGTGAAGGGTCTGGAAACCATGCCCTATGAGGAGAGATTTAGCGAGCTGGGTATGTCTAACCTGGAGGAGAGAAGGTTAAGAGATGATATGATCACCCAGTTTAAATAATTGAAAGGATGTCATACTGAAGATGGAGCAAGTTTTTTTTCTGCAGTGCCGAGAATAGAAGCTGGAATAACAGGTTCAAACAATAGGAAAAGAGATTCCACCTCAACATTAGGAAGAATTTCCTGACAGTAAGAACTGTTTGACAGTGGAATATGCTGCCTTGATTGTAGTGTATTTGTAGTGAAGTGCATCCATTTGTCAGGGATGCTTTGACTATCTTCCTGCATGGCAGGGGGGCTGGATTTGGTGGCCCTTCCAACTGTATGTATTCATTTCATTTATATTCCAATTTTAGGACAAAAAGAGCTCTCAAAGTGATATACACTTATGACAATAAAAATTACGTAAAGTAATCAGAAGGGAGAGCCAAAATGGTGGTTTGAGTGTTGAATCCCCACTCGGCCATGGAAATCCACAAGGTGAATTGGGCAAATCACAGTCTCTCAGCCTCAAAAGAGGGCAAGGGAAAGCCCCTCTGAACAAATTAGAAACTCCGGTCTTAGGGTCACCATAAGTCAGAACTCACTTTAAGGTGCACAACAACAACAACCAAGTAACCACAACAAAACTAGAAAAAAAGGAATAAAAATAAAAACAGAACAAGAGGCTTACTTAGATACTAAACACAAAAATTGTTATTGGTTAATACTCTGTCAATAGTTCAGGTCCTCACAAAAAGGCAATAAATATTTTTGACACAAATATAAAACAAATAGATGTACATAACTGCATATCAAAATGGTATATTTCAGATTGTAGAGCAGTTAATCCTCAAAGGGCACATGCCCTTTTGAACTCAATATAATGTGGTCTAAACGGACATAAATTGGCTTTCAACATTACAGATAATTTCTAATAGTATCAAATACCAAGCAGTAACATTCCAAAAATAATAAGGCAATTTTCTCATAGCAAGACTGAAGTGCCAATATATTTTATAACTATCAATGGGCAGGATTTTATTACAAAATACATAGACATGTTCCTACAGCTTGAACATTATTTTTAACTAGAATAATGCAAATCTTAACACATCTGCATTTTTATTAGCACTTTAATATTAACATCCTATTCTTTGTCACACAATGCATTACTTAAAAGCTGTAATTCTTGCCCTCATTAAATTGTATTATTTCCTTGGATAACCCATTTCATTTTTTACTGAATTACAGATCTTTTTCACATGTTATAATGTATTCTGCAACTATTATATGTTGTGATCACTCTTCAGTTGGAAAGAAAAGGAGGAAATAGCAGAATACCATGTTGATATTATAACACTTTATTTATGTTATTTCTCTTCTTAAGAAATTAAATGAGCTTGGTCTCAATAAAAATGAAATTTTAAAGCTCGACGCCGATAGAGCTAAATCTACTATTAAACAAAAAATCCTAGAGGCAGAAAGATACACGGATTCCACTTCCCTCTCAAAATATGTCATGTTCAGTGCTCAAATTTTGGTCCCTTCCCCAGCTCCATATCTGTTCCATGTTACCCTCCCGAAGTTTAGAAGGGCACTAACTCTGGCACGTTTCAATGTGTTGCCCACGGCCATGTTGGAAGGTAGATTTAAAAAAACACCTTTTGAATTTCGTCTTTGCCCATGTGGCTTGGGCGCTGTTGAAACCAATGAGCATGTTTTCCTTTATTGTCAATTCTATAGAGATATTCGTCACCAACTGATTAGCCCACTACTGAGTAAATTCCCAGGCAAAACTGACTCCTTTTATTTACGCCTCCTATTGGACAACAATGATCCTACAATATCCCATAAGGTGGCTAAATTTTGTTATATTGTTTGTAAACTGCGCCCTCAACTGTCAAATGGTCATTTTATTACCATGTAGAAAGAACTGTTTGATACTGTACACGTACAGTCTACCATCAGTTTATATTTTAATTTGTTATTGTTATATTGATATGTTGCTTGTGTGATTTTGTTTTTATACTGGTCAATGACCGAATAAATTTTATTACATTACGTTATGTTTTAATGCCTCATGTGACAAACTGCCATATTGACAATGATTTACAATCTCTGTCCTGCTATCTGCATAAGCCAAATTGGTTCAGAAACCACATTTTCCCATAGATGTCTGGCTGAAATTTAGGAACTACAGGGAGGCATTTCTCTCTATCTGACCACCTTCAAAGGAACAGTTGATGGGAACACAGGAGAAGGCCTTCTCCGTGATCGCTCCCATACTTTGGAACTCCCTCCCTAGGGTAGTTATGAAGGCTCCTTCTTTGTTTTCCTTTTGCTAGCAGGCTAAGATCTTTCTTTTCCTGCAAGCCTGAGGAAACTGAGTTTGACCAAAAAAAAAAAAAAAAAAAAAAAAAAAGGAAGAATTTATTTAGTTTTAGTTCTGTTGTTCTTTAGTGATATTTTAATTATGTAGTTCTTTAATTCTATTTTAAATTTAGCCTTAATTTTGTATGTTTGTAACTATATATGTTTTAATGTATTCTCTGACTTTTTATAAGCTTTCCTGAGTATCAGCCTGGGAGAAAGGCTCACTGGAATATTATATAGCTTTACATATACTTGGCTAAATAATGAAGATGTGTATCAAGAGAACAGAAAGGCAAAGGATTGGAAAATAAAATGTGTTTAAGAGATTCAGGCCTACCAGGTCAGATGACACTACTGATGTAAATTTCTCTCTTTGTTCTTTCCATTTCTAAAGGAGTGCAGGAAATTTTATTACTTTTCTTGCTCTCTGTGGAGAGTGAGATATTTCATCTTGCTTGCCCCTCACAGAGGATACATCTACACTATAGAAATAATACAATTTGATACCACTTTAACTATTGTAGATCCTTCCTATGGAATCCTAGGATTTATAGTTTTACATAGTCTGTAGCCTTCTCTTCCGAAGTGTGTAGGTGCCTCACTAAACTACAATTCCCAGGATTCTGTATGATGGAACCATGGCAGTTAAAAAGTGGCATCAAACATTATTGCTACAATGTAGATACACCCAGAGAAGTAAACCATTCCTGACAAATTTATGAAGAATGTGGGCTAGTAAACACAGCTAGATTCTTCTCTCTAACCTTTTTGCAATTAGCCGTGTGAATCATAAAATTCCATTTGCTGTGTCTAACAAGGAAGGGTGTCCTGTGTTTATCTTTACAATGGAATTCCCTCTCCCTCTCTCCTCTTGCAGCCTACTGGAATAATTCAAATTGTCTTGGCTGAGAATAACACAATTCAAATGGGAAATATCACATTGTCTACAAGATCCCATTATAACAGTGTATGCTATTGGGCCTGAATAGACAGGCCAAAATAAAGCTGCTTTGGGTCACTTTGGAGCTATGCCGTTTAAATGATTAATGTGTCCTAAGAGGCTGGAAGCTGGCCAAAGCCACATTCCAGTCCTAAGGACTAGAGCGCAGCTTTGGTGCAGCTTCTGGCCTCTTAAGATGTGTGTATTATTTAAACAACATATTCCCAAAGTGACCCAAAGGAGCTTTATTTTGGCCTGTTTGTTCAGGCCATGTCATGTCAGGTGCATGTGAAAAACACATACATACATATACTTCTATGATTTGAAGCTATAATGGGTCTTTTGGTGGGGACTGGAGAGCTCCAGAAAACACTGAGATGTCTTTCTCTTCACAGCGTCTAACAAGGAAGAGTGGCCTGTGTTTATCTTTAGAATTGAATTCCTCCCTCTTACCCTCTCCTCCAGCAGCTGAGTGGAGTAATTCAAATTGCCTTGACTGAGATTCACACAATTAAAATGACTGGCTGAGGCACTGTTATATTTGTTACTTAAGAAAAAATAAATAAAAATAAATGTCCTGAACATTGAATTTCTCAAAGTAGTGCCCAGTCTGTTATTTCTTTTGCACATGAAGTATCTTCAAATTCTCACACATTGGTTGAGCAGATGCCAAATTTCAGATCTTTTAAATACTTGAGATCTTGTAAATGCATCAAGAAAACCAAGATCCCATATGTTTGAAGAACAGCATTGAGGTTTTGTTACATGCTTAGGTGACACTTCCTCTTGAGGTGATTTACAAAGGAAAACATCAGTGTGCAATTCCAAGCCTCAGATTTGGTTTGTCTCTCTTCTCTTCTCCATATCCAAACAAACTGTAATAGTTTAAATCAAAAGATGGGAAGAAGTCGCATACCATAACATGAAAGTGGGCTGGGAGGCCACACATGTTCTTCTCTAGGTTTGTTAAGTTTTTTTAACTAGTCTGGTCTTAACCGTTATTGCTGCTAGTTTATTTTTTAATGTAATAAGACCCGAGAGGCATAACAATATAAAACAACATGGAAAGTAAAGTAAAATAAAAGGTGTTGATAGCCTTAAAATAATAATAGAAAACCTTATAGCTGAAATTGAGAGCATACAAATTGCTAAATGTCAAATGTTCTTCCCAATGCAGGTATGGGCTCATAGTAAGTACAGCTAAAAGAGATAAAACCTTTTATGTTCTCATTATATCCAGAGAAAAGACATGTGTAACAAAGCTTACTGAACAAAGTCAGAAGTTAAAGAACTTCAGCTAATAGCAGCTATTCGGAGCAATTTCCCCCCAAAGTGGGGGAATTTAAGTTGTAGAACTCAGATGAAACAGCTATTTACATTACTACCTTGAGTCTCAACAGCATATTTATGAGCTCTTTATTTTTTAAATGATCATCATCATGTGTACATATTGAAAATAGCAATAACTTTTCACAAAATGTCATTGTTTGTCCTACCATTTGCATAATAAATTTAATCACATCCAAACAAAAGTTAACTTTTTTGCAGAGATCCATGTATGACAGAGTTTACCCAGTGTATTGTATCTTCTTTTATTTATTTCTAAACTCTATCTCAAACACTGCATATATCTTAGAGTAATTTCCTTGTGGAACCACCTGATTTCTTACCTATCCTCCTTTGTAAAATCAAATTAAAACACATCTTTGATCTTAACCCTATGTTTCTGTCTTAGTCTGTCTCTGCTGTATCCCCCCTTGTTCAAGCTTATTCCTCATCTCATTCCTTCTATACCTCTTTGTCTCTGGTTGCTAATATAAGGTTGTAAGCACACTGGCAAGCCCTTGGTATTATTTTTAATTGATGCACAACATTGTATAAGTCATTTATGAAATAATACATGGTGACAACAGTGACATACTCAATTCAGCCACCTGCCGGTGTGCCCATGCTGTTCTATTGTCATTATATTATAAAAATGTGCTGATATTAATGTCCCCATACAGACAGGCCAAAATAAAGCTTCTTCAGGTCACTTTGGAGGTATACTGTTTAAATGATGCATGCATCCTAAGAGTCTGGAAGCTGCGCCAAACCTGCGCTCCAGGTCTTAGGACTGGATCATGGCTTTGACGCGGCTTCCGGACTCATAATTTAAACAGCATACCTCCAAAGTGACCCGAAGCAGCTTTATTTTGGCCTGTCTGTATGGGGCCATAAGTTTCTCTGGCTGGGTTACATTGGTGAATCATGAAGGATAAGATAGTAACAGGGTTACTTTGTCTCAGTAATTTCTGGTTTTTATTGTCTAAGCCTCCTTAATGCTAAGTTAAAAATCTTGCCAGAAATGTTTAAACAGAATCTTTTGTAGAGTGTGCCTCAAGTAAATAGGGCAAAAGGAGCAGCCAGATGCCACTCCCACTCTGATCGCTTCAGGACCGCCACTCCAGTCCAGAACTGAGCAACCAAAAAAGATTATTTTTCTCCCTTCCTTTTTGGCCTGGCTCTTCCAGGTTGGAGTGGGCTTGATGTGGCTTCCAGCCATGTTTGTAAACACCACATGTCCAACATGGCCCGATGGCAGACCTTTTGGTCCATCTGTTTTGGTTCTTTGTAGAGCATTTACAGCACCCAGTTTGGGCCCAGGATCACAGTGCTAATACATGGAGTTTTAATCCTGATTTGATCTGTCCCTCATATAAACTGTGATTTGCTCTATGAGAGAAAGCACTCCAGGACCTATATAATATGTGTATATTTGCTCTGTTGGGTAGTAAGGGAAAATATTTCATTCCAAAATGTGATGTAAACAAAAGGGTTATGTCCTTGTTGGTATCCCAATTTATATCTCTTCCTCTTTACATACCACATCTGCAGTCTCCTGGGTTAGAACTCGGAGTGATTTGGAAGCAGGGAGA
>NC_056527.1:69051454-69057805 GCF_019175285.1 Sceloporus undulatus | reverse complement strand
ATCCTATTTTCTGCTTGACTTAAATTCCCACCCACTGGTTTATGCCAAGGCCATAAGGCCACATCTCTCAACCATCTGGTGGTGTTGCCTACCGTATGCTTGCAGATTCCATACCTACCACATATTAATCCACATTCCAAGGCTGATATCTGAAACACCAGAAACAGTGCAGCAAATAGCCAATACATTTCAGAGATCTCCAGAATCCAGGAAATGTGCAGACTCTTTGCTTGAGTAGGAATCTTGAAGGATTCCTCCAGCTGCAGCCTAATCTCCTTTAGAGGACAGGACAAATGTGTTAGGAGGTTGGGGTATTTGTTTCTGTAGTTTTCAGGATTTTTTAAATTCCCCAGATAATATTTCTGAAGTCCTAGATTATTTTCTGGAAATGTTCTGGAAATCCAAGCACCAGCTGCAAAATTTTACTTCTACCTTTGAGTGGGTTTCTTCTTATTTCTGATATATTAGAACAAAAAGAGTTTCCTTATCCTTTCATCTTCCCCCCTCCTGCCGTAGGGTTATAGTGAATAAGTGTACTAGAAAACTGCACATTGCATATAACAATGTAGTTTTAAAGGGGGAAAAATAAAAGGAAGAGAAACTTTTCCTTCAGACCATAGGGTCACTTCATCAACCCCATGCATGTGTGTGTGTGTGTGTGTGTGTGCACCAGCATGCACATGCACCTTCAGGTAATCTGTCAATTTACAGCAATCCCATTAATGTCATAAGATTTTCTAAGGTATGAAATACTCAGAGATGCTTTTTTGCAAGTTCCTTCCTTTTTCATATACCCTACAAGCACCTGATATTCATTGGCAGTCTTCCATCCAAGTACTAATCAGATTTTATTCAGCTTAGCTTTCAAAATCAGACAGGATTTGGTGCCCTTGGGGTAAACTCAGTAATCCATGCCCCCTGCTTAATATTTGTTTTCCCAAAAAGCCCTAGTGATGATCCAAGAAATCTCTACAAACAACCTCACAATAAGATGGAATGAGTGGATGTGGGTGTCACAACAAATGGGAAAACTTGGGGAGACCTGTGAAGTCCTACTGGGGCTGCATCTGTATTGCAGAAACAATGCAGTTGGATATTGCTTTCACTGTCATGTCTCAATTCTGGGATTTGTAGTTATGTGAGATATTTAGCCTTTCCTGTCAAAGAGCTCTGAGGCTACAACAAACCCCCAAACCCAGGATTTCATAGCAATGAGCCATAGCATTAAAGAGGTGTCAAACTGCATTATTTCTACAGTGCAGATGCAGTCTGGGAGAATTTGGGCTTGTCTCCCTCCTTGGAAGTTTTTAAACAGAGGCTGAATGGCAATCTGTCGGGTATGCTTTGATTGAGAGTTGCTGCATGGTAGGGGGTTGGACTGGAAGGCCCTTGTTGTCTTTTCCGGCCTTGATTCTATGATTCTACGACCCCACTATGATTTAAAGCAAATTGCTGATCGATTTCTATGACCGTTGTTTCCATTTGAAACCGGTTCCGATCCTACTTTGATCAATTTCTGTCATGATAAAGCAAGGGAAATACAAAACAAAAACAACAAAACAAAACAAAACAAACAAACAAACAAAACCCAGTTTTTCCAGACACTAATTTTCTTGCATTTCTTTTGGAAAGATTAGATTCTGGAGTGTGTTCAACAAGTGGGAATGATGGATTGGAATCACATCATTCTGGAATGGAGGGACTAATGGCAGAGAGGTGTTTACCATTCCTCCTCAGGTTTTGGTAGATCCACCATTCCCCTCCCTCTCTCAGCGTTGCCTTTGTGCTTGTGATGTGACTCATGGGTGCATGTTTTTTTTAAATAAAAAAATTGATAGAAGATTTGATTAATTGATTTTGCAACTAATTGAAATCAGTGAGACAAATAATTGCAAAATCAATGAATCGAACAGGCTGCTTGGATTGCCACTTACATCACTGATGACAGCATCCTGAGAGTCATGGCCCCCCAGGGGGAGACCGAAGGTGATGGGAGAGATGACAGCCTTCCAAAAGCAGTCCCCCAAAGAAGGGCCAGGCTTTTCTTAGCCAGAGGAGGGAGGGGAAGGGGCCTGGGGCCACTCACTCTCTGGCTCTCTCTCCGAGGGAGAAGGTGCCCCCCTCCCATCCATCTGCCAGATAGGAGGAAGAGGAGGAGGGGGAGAGGAACGTGGACCCTTTAACAATAACAACAACAATGGGTTTTATTGATTAGTCAACTGACCATATCAATGATAACATACAATATATCAAGATACATACAAAGATAAAACTGAGTCACTCCCTGAACTCATAAAAATTAACTAGGAAGTTAAGCACCTAAAAATCAAATAAAACATGTAAAATATTAAATAAGAACAGATCTAGTAAAATAGGATACAAGGTAAATACATATTGAATACAAAATATAAAATACTTTTTTACTTTTTGTTGGCTTGGGCTGCTTTAAAAATTGGGACTCTTTGCTCCTCCTCTTGCCTCAGCATTTCCTCCTGGGAACATATAAGTAAGCCTGCCTTTTTACTTTTTGTTGATTTGGGCTACTTCAAGAATGGGGACTCTTTGCTCTTCCCCTTGCTTCAGCATTTCTCTCTGGGAGCATACAAGGCCTTCAAAAGACCCCAGCACACCATCCACCTTCTCCTCCTCTCTAGTGGTGGCGGCGGCAGCAGCGTAGAGCATGAGGCAAGGACGCCCTGTGCCCAAGGACCACAAAGGCTATATTATTATTATTTGATCCCTCTGTGGTAGTGATAGCATCTATCCACAGAGCCATTGAAGCTTATTATTATGCGACAAAGGAACCGTCGGAGAGATATGGAGACCAACACACCCCCAATGGCCAAACAACCCAAAATTGTGGATTTTTATAATATCCAAGTCTCTACCAATACTGTTTGAAAACACTGAAATTCTGGACCATGCCAACCACGACCATGTCAGGATGCACAGGGAAGCCATTGAAATCCACAAACATCTAGACAATTTCAACAGGAAAGAGGAAACCCTTAAAGTAAACAAGGTTTGGCTACCAGTCCTGAAAAATAGCAAGATGAAGACTCAACAAATGCAAATGAGAAATCTCCCAGAATCGGGGGTTTCCCAGCAGACAATGAGCACTAATCAAGCAGACACTATTCCTCCTTTGCATACCCTCTCACCTGAGGCCTGCCATTTGCAACAGAACAATACACATGCAAATCACTACTGCCTTTCCAGGCCACACAATATATATACCCAACTCCTTTCCAGGCAAGCATTCTCTGAAGATGCCAGCTACAGATGCTGGGGAAATGTCAGGAATAAACTCTTCTAGAACATGGCCACATAGCCCAAAACCCACAAAAAATTATGGCACCCCTCTTTCTGGGTTTTATCTGCCCTTCTCTGTGAGGCTGTGTGTATACAGGAGGGAGGGAGCTTTGGCACTTTAAGAGAAAAAAAAATCCCTTGACATTTAGCTGGCCAGCTATGAGGAGCCAGACTGCATGGGAGGGAGGTGAGGGCTAAGTCCAAAGTGGGCCATCCTGAGTCTGAAGGGGCAGCAATGGTGAAAGGAGGAGGGGAAGAGGGCACCTAGCTGGCTTTCTCCTTGTCCACCCTGAAAGATGGGTGGGTGTCCTGGCACAAGGGGGACAGGAGAGAGGAACGGCCTCCATGGGTGCCATGAGCAGTGGAAGAGGTCTGTGTGACCCATCCAGTATTCTTCAGCAAACTGCAACACAGATCTATTTTCAGAGGAAGGAAGGAAGGAAGGAAGGAAGGAAGGAAGGAAGGAAGGAAGGTAAGTGAGTAGAGTTGGCACCTTCTCATACGATTCTCATGTCAGCAGTGCTCAGGGAGAATGATCCAAAATCATGCCAAAAATGCCATGGAGCATTTTTGAAGGTTTCAACACTGTGCTACTGAGCACCTCTTTGGGGGAAGCACCTCCTGAGTGATGCCTAGCCAAGAGGCCCAGTGCCTTCCAGTGCCCTATTTCCACCCAGAGCTCGAGCTGCCGCTTATGTCACTGATGACTCACAGATGATTGACATGTATTTTTATGTGGCACAAACTAGTGAGGACAACGATCATGCCCAAAAAGAAGCAATTACATGGGGATAATGAAAAGATCCGCTTTCATAGTTGGAACGACAGACATTTGGGAATCAATTTACAAATGGAGAGTGAAGGCAAATCTCAAACCAGTTTAAATGTAAGTGGGAATGAGCCCTTCATGTTTCTTTAGATCAGCCTGGAAGAGCCCATACTTAAAATAATACAGTCGGCCCTTCTTATACACGGATTTTTTTATACACGGATTCAAGCATACACGGTTTGAAAATGTTCCAAAAAAGGATAAATTTACCTTGATCTTCCATTTTTTATAAGGGACACCATTTTGCTATGTCATTATATTTAATGGGACTTGAGCATACACGGATTTTGTTATACACGGGGGATTTTGGAACCAAACCTCAGCGTATAACAAGGGTCCACTGTAGATTCTTTTTAAACTGTGGCTTAATATAATTTCAGCATATGAATCAGTATTAAGATAGCATAACTAAAGGTGTGATGTAACTGGAAAACTTCCACAAAAATATTTTGGCAATTCAGCAAAATTTTAACACAAGACAATCCAGATATGAAGGCTCCATTCCTAAGCACTGGAGTGCAGCTTTGGTGCAGCTTCCAAATTCTTAGGATGCATGCATCATTTAAATAGCATACCTCCAAAGAGACCCGAAGCAGCTTTATTTTGGCAGTCTGTAACAGGCCTGAGTTTATATGCCAGCCTCCCACAAGGGAACATGGCTGGTAAGGACAGTCCTGAAGCAGTGTCAAACTGCTAGCCATATATTTAACTTTTTTAAAAAAAAGACTACAGACCTTTCCTTAAAATACAAAAAGGAAAACGAACATTTCCCCTATTTTTTGTCATTTCAAGGCTGGCTTTTCAGCCACTTTTAAGGTTGAAATAGGGCAGCCTTTGTTACCTACGTATCACAACATCCACCATTATTCTCTCCTTCTTAGTGTGCACTACAAATTCATAAATCATTCCCATTATTAGTGCAATATTCAATATGTCCTGTGAAAACAGACGGCAAATTAAAAGGCAGACATAGAATATTAAAAGAAAAAGGTGGGCAGATGCCAAAGTGCCATTGAAATGACTTTGGACTTAATCATGTTGTTGAGAAACTAGACCATTACTATTGTGGTGATGAAGACAAGGAAAGGGGAGGTTGTCATTAGAATGATAAAGATGAGTGTGTCTTTGACATAACAGATGGTAAAAAGGATGATTGACATGTGGAGGTGAAATTATAATTGAGCTACCACAAACTGTTTCAAATTGGCAGCTTGAGCTTTCTGTGAGTATGGAAGCAAAGTAGTTTGAAGGAAAAAAAAATTAACATCATTTAATTCTGAGCCAGTTTTTTGGGCGGGGATGGGGATTGTTTTGAACTTTTGTATATTGGTACAAGAGAAATATTGTAAAAATCAATGAATATAACAGTAGATCAGTAAAAAGACTCTAAAGAATGGTCATGAATATCATTAATGTCCTGAATTAAAAGCAACATTTAATTTTAAGTAGTAATAGCTAGTTACAGAAACTTTTCCGTCAATGTCATATAAAGATTGAAATCACATGTCTATCTCAGCATATTAAAAGGAGGAAAAAAACAGTTTGTTAAACTTGCAGGGATAGCTGTGTTGGCCATGTAACAAATACAAACAAAAATCCATCAGTGATACCTTTATTGGCCAACTAAAATATACAATATATTTGTTGCAAGCTTTTGAGCTACACGGGCTTCTTCATCAGGCAAGATGTTACAACCCAAACAGGAGAGGGAAAACCAATTGGAGATGTTAGTCAGTTTGGTAAACTGCTTATCAAAATTCAAAGAGACAACTATGTCAGTGTGTTTTAAAAAAAACACAAAGGAATCCAGTGGCTTCTTCAAGACTGACTGTGACCCTAAATAGATCGGCCTGAAAGGCTGACCTGTGGCCTGAATTGGAGTGCAGCATCCTGACAACACACACCATGCCTCCAGGGCTACATGCACATGATGCAGTGCCAAAGAGGCACCATACAGCCACGCCCCTGTGGCTATGGTACCTTTGGAGAGTGCAAAAAGGAGCTGTTTTTTGCAGTTCCTTTTGCATCCTCCAAAAGCTGGATTGGGGCCATGGCATGAGGTTGCCTGCAAATTGGCGACGTCCTGCTGGCCCTTTGGGGCAGTCTGTAGAGCCCCTAAGTTTCTAACACACGCTTTTGTAGATTCAGTTTATCAGATGCAGCTTATCAGCAGCTGAACAAAGACCTAATTGGAAGAATTCTAGGATCAA
>NC_056527.1:69040123-69051444 GCF_019175285.1 Sceloporus undulatus | reverse complement strand
ACACACACACACACACACACACACACACACACACACACACACACACACATGCCCATGTTCACATGGGCTTTTGGAACTCAGACTCTAAAATAACCAGGGTGATTATTTATAAAAATTGCCAGCAAGGGCAAGGAGAAGGCATTTCAAGCAGTTCCAACGAGGAGGAAAAATGGCAGGTATCTCAAGAAACCGGGATGGATGACTAAGGAACTTTCAACTGAGCTTATTTTTAAATGGGACATGTACATCCAAATCCGCAAAAATCAAAGCCACAAATGTGGAGAGACAAATGTATTTCTGCACTGCAGATGCAGTGTTGGTGAACCAATCAAGATCCAAGTATGGGCAAAGACATGGGTCAAGAGGTTGAACTATACTATAAGTTATGACATGAGATAATTTTTTAATACAATGAAGTTCAGATGGTACCTTACACCAGACAAGCTTGCAAAAATGTATAAAACCCTTAATAATGAATGGTGGAAATGTAAGGAGGAGAAGGGTATGCCATATGTGGTGGTTGATAAAAGAGCTAAATAATTCTGGTTTCAAAAGCATAAATAAATAACTAAATTCTTTAAATCATATTTTAAAAAGATCCTAAAAATCTATCATTTAGGCTTAATAGATGAGGAGTTAGGGGGAAAATATGATAAAATACCTTTTTATATATATAATCATTGCAGTTAGAATAACATGAGCAGGAAAATGGAAAGAGGAGGAAATCCCAGATATGTCCAAATGGCTCTGGGAAATGTATGACTATATGGAATTTGACAAATTAACATATTTGACTAGAAATGGATCATTAGACAGATTTAAGAAATAATGGTCAGAAATCTTAGAATATTTAAAGTTAAACTGGAGCAATATATATTTTATAGAATCAGAGAATCATAGAGTTGGAAGAGACTGCAAGAGCCATCCAGTTCAACCCCCTGCCATGCAGGAAATCTAAATCAAAGCATCGCCGACAGAAGGCCATCCAGCCTCTGTTTAAAGACCTCCAAGGAAGGAGACTCCACTACACTCCGGGGTGGGTGGGTGGGTGGTGGTGGTGCTGGTGTTCCACTGTCGAACAGCCCTTACTGTCAGGAAGTTCCTCCTAATGTTGAGGTGGAATCTGTTTTCCTGCTGCTTGCATCCACTGCTCCGCGTTCTAGTCTCTGGAACAGCAGAAAACAAGCTTGCTCCCTCCTCAATATGACATCCCTTCAAGTCTTTAAACAGGGCTATCATATCACCCCTTAACCTTCTCTTCTCCAGGCTAAATATCCCCAGCTCCCTAAGTCGTTCCTCATAGGGCATGGTTTCCAGACTTTTTCTTTTTAATTAAGTTTGTATCCCTCCTCCTGTAAATCTGATCAAGGGGTACTGAACTTTCAGAGTAAGTACTTCCTTCCCTTTAAAATAATAGGAATAGCCCAATAATGGCGGCATGCATTTGTGAGACCAAAGGCTTTGCAAGTGATTCTGTAAAAAAATGGATAAAATATTTCCATTTATAATGCCAACAAATTGTTTAAATGAGCTTACACTATAAACTGAGAATCCCCATCTCAAAAGTTTAAATGCAAAAATCCTCATTATATAGATTTCATTCTGTGCCAACCTATTTCCATTATCTCTCTTGCTGAGCAGACAAAATTACAAATCTCCTTGAAAATGTTTTATTTCTTAGTATTACAGTGAATTTTAATATAAGCATCTAAATATTTTTTTCTGCAGCTAAGCAGTTTTTTAACAGTAAAGAAAGCAATAAATTAAAACAAGTGTTTTTAAACACAAAAGATTAAAGAAAGCTAATTAATTTGCAGACTTTACATGCAAAGTCAGTCTCAGGCAGAGATTAATCCCTATAAGGATTTTGCTCCCTACATGAAGAGTCTCAAAATTATCTCTTTCTAATTATATGTTCTTATAAAGTTGTCTCCTGAAAATGTTTGTGTATTAAAAAGTATTGCAAAGGCAATATGAAAGTTCCACCACTCAGTCTAATATATACCTTTAACAGATCCTCTAATCTGCCATCTATCACAAAAGTAGTTGACAGGCCAATTGCATTTTATGTACTTTGAAGAAAGGTAATGGTAGTATCTAATAAATTTCTAGTCAAAAGTAAGACCAAGTGAATTCCATAGGACTTACTCCTAGTTGTCCTTATATAGATTTCTCATCTACCACTATCACTACAGGTAGATCTATTAGCAAATAAATTATCTTTAGGTGACACAATCTTGAAAATCTGCTCTCATTCATACTGCTCTAAAGAAAACCATATCCTGCCATTTAAAATAACATGCACACAGACACACACACACACACACACACACACACAGAGAGAGAGAGAGAGAGAGAGAGAGAGACACTGAAGCTCTGTTCGCACTGAAGAAATAATCCGGTTTGGCAGCAGTTTAACTGCCATAGCTCAATGCTGCGGTCTCATCTTATTTATATAGGATACGCCTTAATAAATATGTTTAAACTAGTGTAGAAAATTTAGTACAGAAAATTTAAATCTTTCCTCAAATATACATACATACAAAAGTAAAGAATGTTGAAGGTATACAACATGAAGGAGGGAGCGGTGTTGTCCATATTGCAAATCCAATATCAAAAATCCATCAAAACATGATACCTTTATTGGAACAACCAAAATGCACAATATATATGTTGCAAGCTTTCGAATCTCCACTGGCTTCTTCATCAGGCAAGGTGTTACAAACCAAACAGGAGGAAAAAAATTGAAGATGTTAGTCATAGGCTTTCATTTTGTTGGTTTTGTTCTCAGTTCAGATGGTACAGAGGGGTATGTCTTGCAGGCTGTACCTCCTCTTTCTGGCCATGTGCCAACTGAGAGATTCTCAATGTCCAAGAAATTTGTGAAGTCGAAGGCTTTTATGGCCGGCATCCATAGTTTTTTGTGGGTTTTTTGGGCTATGTGAACATGTTCTAGAAGAGTTTCTTCCTGACGTTTTGCCAGCATCTGTGGCTGGCATCTTAGAGAATGCTTGCCTGGAAAGGCGTTGGCTATGGATATATTGTATGACCCTGGGAAGGCAGGAGTGATGTGCATGTGAATTGTTCTGTTGCTAATGGCAGGCCTCAGGGTGGGAGGGTATGCACAAGAGGATTAGTGTTTGCTTGATTAGTGCTCATTGTCTGCTGGGAAACCCCTGACCTGGGAGATTTCTCATTTGCATTTGTTGAGTCTTCATTTTGTTCTTTTTCAGGACTGGTAGCCAAACCTTGTTTACTTTAAGGGTTTCCTCTTTCCTGTTGAAATTGTCAAGGTGTTTGTGGATGTCAACGGCTTCCCTATGCATCCTGACATGGTAGTTGTTGGCATGGTCCAGAATTTCAGTGTTTTCAAACTGTATTTTATGCCCAGGATGGTTTGTTACATGTTCTGCTACTGCTGATTTTTCTGGCTGACCCAGTCTGCAGTGTCTTTCGTGTTCCTTGAACCTTGTTTGCACATTGCATTTGGTGGTCCCTATGTAGACCAAGAAAATCCAGCAAATGCTTTGCTCAGTCCAGGATCAGAAAGACCCTTTCATAGCCACAGGAGTTTACTGCATACCTTGCAACTGCGGACAAATCTACATATTTGGAGGTAGAAACCTGAAACAGTAAGGTCCCAGTCTGCTGGCTCTCTCTTTAGGATCTCTTGTTGTGGCTCTAATGTGGTATCTTGAAATCCAGAAAACATCCAGGGGTAGTCATGTTGGCCATGTAGCATATCCAGTAACATAAAAATCCGCCCAACAGCAATATTTTTATTGAAACAATCAAAATGCACAATATACATGTTTTAAGCTTTTGAAGCTCCACTGGCTTCTTCATCAGGCAAAGTGTATAGAACATAGTATATGTAAGTTGCAAGCATCATAGCTTCTAGTGGGCCTTGTGTAAGGCTGTTTTCTGCAAGATGAAGGAGATTATCAGATGGTGGAAGGGATGTCCTTGTCATGTCCTTCTCCTGTCCTTCCCACATGATCGCAGGAAGAACTTTCAGATGACGTCGCGCTGATCTGGACATTGTCCCATCCAGGAAGCACAAATGATAGTGATTGCGTGAAAGACTTTCATATGATCTTGCACTGATCCTGTCATTGTCCTGTCAGTGAAGTGGAATTGTCCCGTCCTTGCCCTTCCTTTTGCATTAACTGAAGAACCTGATAATTCAATTCCATTTTACTGACAGGTTTATGACAGGATCAGCACATAAACTGTGAATGTCTTTCATGCAATCGCTGTCACAGATGGGATAAGGACGGGCTTCACGCCCATCCCCCATCTGATAACCTCTAAAAGTCCTTAACAAGGCCCATAGTTCACTCTATTGCCTTGCACACAAATTACTGAACTACTTTCAGGACTCAGAAGTCAATACCTTTCATGAAGAAGTAGGATGGCGTACAATGATTTGCTACAATTATGGTAGCCACAGCAGCAGTCATTGGTGAGCTGTGAACATGATTTTGATAGCTGGCTTTTGTAAGCCAGGAAAATTTGCTCCTGGGACATCTTGATTCCCTGGTTTATGTTTATAAAACCTCTTGTCTACCAACCCCAGTACTGTGGTAATAAATTGTAAAATACTATTTTATTGTCAAAATTGATAACTTGATATTATACTCAGATAAATTCATATTTTTCAGTGAACAGTGCTGAACATGGCCTTGGGCAATTTCTGGATGGTGAATATGGCTCTGCAACCCATCTGGGTCTGATATCTCTTGTAGTAAAAGCTACTGGCTGCACTCCATTTTGGAATGTATAAAGAGAGTCCTTCAAAATGAATAAAAACATTCCTTGCTGCTTTATGAATTGTTAGTCTAACCTCTTGTTTGTGGGTACATTGCTTATTACTTTTTCCTCGGGTTCTGATAGTTGGTTACTTATCCTAGTAAAATAATGCTCTCTGGCAGAGACCTACATTAACCAGTGAGCAATTGAAAGACCAAGCTTTCATTAGAGACATCATGACCTCACTTGAGGCCATCTTCTCTTTTGCCAGGATGAACCACTTGCCTCCCTTTTGTACACCATCAAAAGTACTTTTATTCAAATAGCTACATCTTGCCTGATAAGGTGAGCTAGCAAAGATCACATGAACTAAAACAAAGTGGGGTTCCCACCAAAACCCTCTATTGAAATGGACAAGGGAGTGTTCATGTCCATTATATGCTCAGATCGGGCCTCCTGAAATTGTTAAACACTCTCTCATACTCCAACTCAGAATCTAGTCAAAACAGTATTCTATCACTATTGATTAGCTGTGAAGAGTATTGACATGTATGTACTTTCTAAGAAGCAATTGAAACCCAATCTTTTTAAAATCTACCCCCCATCTTTGATAAGACTACCATTTAATGTGTGTGTGTGTGTGTGTGTGTACCCCAAAAATAAGACTTCTAGGATCATATCACTTATTTGTTTACCTTTGCAATCAAATTTTGTATCTTCTACAGATATTCAAAACTCAACGAGTGTCTCTAAATTCTTTTTCAAAGTAACATCAGAAGCAGCCTTTGCTTACAGATGTTCTACTTAAGTTTTTAGGAGGCCTGATCAGTGTTTGTTCTTGTAGCTCAGAATCTGAAAGCCCAGATGATTACAGAAAAAAGTCATGCTCAGCTTAGTCTGGAGTCCAACTTGGTGCCTCTGTTTGACACCACTTCCTGTGATCTCTGGCTGATAAATCCTTGTCTCTGTACAAAGAAAGAAAGAATTTTCTCCTATTGTTTGAGAGGATGGTTCCTAATGCCCTCTTCCTGTGTTGGGTCATAGCATAAGGAGGGAAAGTCCTCTCTCATTCTCTCTTTCTGTTAAGCATTTAAATTATTCCTCTATAACTATCTTGCAATTCTATTTTGACCCAACATTATTAATAGTGTTGTCTCAAATCAATTTTCTCGTCTTGTTCCTGAAGACCTAGGTGAGACATTTTTTTAAAAAAAATCTCTTTTCTAAAACTGTTTTTTTTTTAATTGTTTGTCCCTCCCTCTCAAGAGGGAGAGAGACATTGGTGACAAATTTCCCAAATGATCAAAAGGGAACAAGTCAAACATTAATGCTAATTATGTGTGCAGGTGCAAATTCATTTGCATTACAGAGCTTCCTTTGAAGGTCCATCCTCTGCACCCCACTCTTTCAAAGCAAAAAGTGACCAGAATAACATAGCAAAAGGAGGTTTGTCAGATGTCCAAACAAGGAACTTTCATCAGCTTCAAACAAATTGAAGGCACATAACAACAACAACAACAATAACAACAAGCACGTCTAGTTTGGTTGTAGCCCAAACAAGAAATCCTAGAGTTAGAAGGTACTCCTGGGGGTCATCCAGTCCAACCCTTTTCTGCCATTTAGGAATACACAGAATCCAAGAGTTGGAGGAGACTCCATGGGCCATCCAGTCCAATCTCTTTCTGCCATTCAGGAATACATAGAATCCTAGAGTTAGAAGAGACCAAGGTTATCCAATCCAACCCCCTTCTGCTGTGCAGGAATACAAGGAATCTTAAAATTGGAAGGGACCCCCAAAGGGCCATTCATCCAGTCCAACTCTCGTTTTGACATTCAGGAATATGTAGACCCTATCATGGGGTTTTCTTGGCAAGATTTGTTCAGAGGTGGTTTGCCATTGCCTTCCCCTGAGGCTGAGAGCATGTGACTTGCCCAAGGTCACCCAGTGGATTTCATGGCTGAGTGGGAAACGAACTCTAACCTTGTAATATAAGACCAACTGACTCATGCTGAGCACATCTATGGATGGGCAGGTCACACTCTCTCAGTTTCAGGGGAAGGCAATGGTAAACCTCCCTAGAGGTTCTGAACCTGTCCTGCCAAGAAAACCGTAAGTCAGTAACAACTTAAAGGCACAAAACAAACAACACCTATATCAAAAAGATAGGAAATTAATATAGACATGCTGACTGATTGCAACTGACTGACGCGGGAGCCACAGCCAGCATTGCCCATAGACCAGAAATGCTGGGAGCTGTAGTGCAACTTCTGGAGAGGTAACTTTGCCTACCCCATTCATCTCTCTCTCTCTCTCTTCCATTTGGTCAAATGCAACAGTGTCTGAAATCAATTAAACTGATGGGATTTGTAGTAGTTTTTTGGATGGACAACCTCTTTGTTTACTGCATCTCCCATTATCCTGTGTCCATGGGTCTATCAGGAGCTGCTACTCAAAATATCAGCCCTCTTCCATTTGGTCAGAGGCAAGATAGTGCCTGAAATAAACTACATTGATGGGAGTTGTAGTCCCATCTCCCATCCACAGTTGATTTCAGAGACACTCTCTCAGAGGCAAAGGAACACCTGGTGTCAAACAAAGGGGGAGAAGGGAGCAGTGATAAACTCATTGATCATGATGAGCAGAGTCTTATTATGGCAATTTCCTGTTGCTTTGTGACAGTAACAAAGGAGGTTTGCCCGCCTGTGACCCAACAGTGGCGAGAGTTGATATTTTGAATGGCAGCTCCTGATAGGCAAAGTCACTGCTCCAATGTTGGACTGAAGCTCCCAGCATTCCTGGCCTATGGACAATGCAGGCTGTGGCTTCTGTGAATTTCAGTCAATCAGAATGTCTAGATTAATTTCCCACATTTTTGATATAGATGTTGTTGTTTGTTTGTTTTATGCCTTCAAGTCATTTGTAAGAAGAAGGGCCCTCCCTCCAGTCCATCTGCCATGGTCCAGGCCTCCAAGGGAGAGAAGATCTGCAGAACGTTTCCCCTTCCCCACTGACATTCCCTTCTCCTTTTGTGTCTTGTCTCTTTAGATTGTAAGCCTGAGGGCAGAGAAATGTCTAATTAACAATTTGTAAGCTGCTCTGATAGCCTTTTGGCTAAAGAGCGGGGGACATACCACCCCTTCCTCCCTGCGTGACTTTCAACATATGCTGAAAGCCATGTATGATGCAGGCGCACTTTATAACCTGTATATAATAATAATAATAATAATAATAATAATAATAATAATAATTATTATTATTATTATTATTATTTCTGACTTATGGTAACTGTAAGGCTCTTTAGAAATTCAGTATAATAATGTTAAAAGGAAAATAACAGTATTACTACTAATTTCTAAAAGTACAGTATCATTTGACCCCAAAAATCTTCCCATTCCCTCACAGCCTACCCAAAGTTTGACTGATGGATTACATCCTGGAGCCCAATTTTTGCTGGCAATATTAACATGACTGCTCACTAATATTAACATGGGATTCACTTGCAGCCACAAGCCTATATGACCAGGATTTCAGTCCCAGAGTAAAAAGAGGTTACTGTGTATTTTGTGAAATTTTATGGATATGCAAAACAATATGTAAAACTTTAAAAGATTTTCAGTGTCAGATTTTTCCAGGAAGGTGTTGCGCCAGTAATAGCACTGTGAGAAATGCTCCATATTAATGCAGATAATAAATAGCAACAGTAACAAATAATAACAATAATACATTTCCTGGGATATGCCAGTGTGGTGTAGTGGTTTGAGTGTTGGACTATGACTGGAGTCCAAGGTTCAATTCTCAGCCATGAACCTCATTGGGTGACCTTGGGCAAGTCACATGCCCTCAGCCTCAAGGGAAGGCAACGGCAAATCTCATCTGAACAAATCTTGCCAAGAAAACCCCATGGAAACCCCTTAGGGTCACCATAAACCAGAAACAACTTGAAGACACACAAAAAGAACAACTGTTAATAAAGGAAAGCTAAGCATCCATATGAAAATAGCAATTAGCACATTAATATTAGACAACAGGAAAAATGCATTCATCAACAGTTCCTGCCAGCTTTTAAAAAAACCTATCCTTGTATCATATTATTTCACTAACATCTTTATCAGGAATTTTTCATAAGATGAGAAGATACTGCGGACACCTTCCAGTACCAAATAAATAGCATCAAACTGTGTAATTTTTGGTTTTTCTAGAGATGGTGAGATCCATTTCGAGGTTCAGTAGCCTTAAGAGGAAAGCATGCTGGGTTCCTGGAAACAGGAGCTATAGTTATAATGATGTGAGTAACTGGCTTCCCAACAGGACTGGTAGACTGCAACTCACTAACTACTTTTCATCTTCATTTCCAACAATGAAGGGGAACCCCAGTCAAAGCAACAGCTGCTTCTGCCACTTTTCCCCATCATTTATTACATGCTTCTCCCACTTTCCTTGTGAGAAGGATTTAGGCAACACACAGATCAGCAAGACAGGAGTGAACAGAAAAAAGCATTAACTGAGAGTGAAAGTAGAGTTGAAACAATCTTTGATTTAAAACGGGAGAGTGATTCTCTGATGTGGAAACTGGAAATACAGTTTTTAGATCAGAGCTGAGATAAAGGAGATTATCTCACTGAATTTAAAGCAACTTACTCCCAGCTGGATAAAGTCTTGTTTAATTTTAAAAGTGGGTGTTATTGCAAGTAGCTGTGGTTGGGCAAATGCAACCCGTAGGCAGCCGGATCCCAGCCATGTTTAATCAGCAGCTATTCAAAAACAGGAGCTTGTTGTTTTTGAAAAGACGCAGGATAAGTGCAGCTGGGATCCAGGCTGCATACGAGTTGCACTCGTCTGGCTGCGGCTGTGTGCGATAACACCCACTTTTATAATTAAGTGTGACTTTATCCCATCAGGAATAAGTCACTTTAAATTCAGTGTCATAATCTCCAAAGTAGACACCTCATGAAGAAGGCAAAGTAGTTTCCTTAGTTTGAAGGTACTGCTATGAAACACAGATTCAATTCGTTTAGAATGTCTTTTCTTCTGATGCTGTGTGAAATTCCTATACTCATATTTATAATGGTTTCTCATCAGAGTCCTTTCCCACCCTAGTCAAAGAAACCAGCACTTTGTGTATACCTATGTGATGAGATAATTGCCTTTATTACTTTACATTGTGTCTTCCACTTTTCTTTTGTGCACACAGAACACTGAAGCTATACTGCAAAATGTAGTTGCTGCCCTTCTCTTTCAAAAGTAGTTATTTGATTTAGTGTGCATGCATTAGGGATGTGCAGGTTATTCAGAGGTATCAATTGTCAGTGAGACATGGTATCTAAACATGTCAAGAGACCCTGTCAAGAAACTGTCAACCCTTATGAGATTTCTCAATTCCCATTCAGGAGTGAGGCAATGGGCACCTTATTTTTTCATCAAAATTTCCCTAATTAGTTTTTCACATATGTGAGAAGATGAAACTGAAACCTCTTTTCTTACCTGCAAGACAGTAAAAACATTTTTTCCATTCTATTAATTTGTTGTTGCTATTAACTGCCTTCAAGTTGGCCTCAACTCATGGCAACCCTGTGGATGAAACATCTTCAAGACCCACGGTCCTCAGCCACCCTGCTCAGGTTCTGCAGGCTCAGGCCTGTGGCATCTCTGATTGAGTCCAATAATCTGTTATGTGGTCTATGGCTCCTTTCAGATATGACTCACATGTGTGAAAAACATGTGAAAAAGAAGTGGCAAAAAGAAAGGGCAAAATGCTGCTTCTTTTTGCGCCAGAAGAAAGGCCCCCTTTTCACCGCTGCTGCAGCTCTTCTCCACTCCTGTGGGGTGTGGCATTTAATCACTGTGCCGCAGGAGCATTTCCACACTGCCCACCATCTGGTTGGGTGTGCGGCATGACTCCAGCTTGGGGGCTGAGTCGGGCCATGCGGTGTGCATTCCCCACGCCCCTACACCCCTCCCAAGCCTGTTCTTACTGCCGGTCTGCTTTCCCCCAGTTTGCTCTATTAGACTGTATTAAGAAGACTTTGGCATTTACTTCAGCAAAGTGCTCTGAAGTCTAAATAGTCACAGCATGCAAATTACAGATTGTCATTTTATATGTTTTTGTTTTCCCAATTACCAAAACCTGGCAATGATCACTATTACTCTAGTATCTGTACGAAAGAGATGTGACTCAATTTTCTTCTTCTTAAAAACACTTCTTTATGACAAAGTATGTGCCATAAATGATTCAGAATTATTTCCTAACAGGGTAAAGATTTACATTTTAAGAAAAAAATAATCAAAGTGCATTAAGCTCCTAGGGGACTAAATGGAATTGACATTTGGAGAGTGGATCCATGCATGCTTTGCTCCATTTGTTTTTAAATCACAATCAAAAACAAGTGAAATCCTTTTGAAAATCAGATCCTGAGTGAAGAAAATCAGTAAGCACACTGTCTCTTCATATTTCATCCTGATAAATTATTTCTCAGTGAGTAAAATCTTCTAGAGATGCAGTCCATAAACTAAATAACTTTATCTGGACCCATTTCAAACTGGCTTCCGGGCGGGTTACGGGGTTGAGACG
>NC_056527.1:69025573-69040113 GCF_019175285.1 Sceloporus undulatus | reverse complement strand
GCCATGGTCGCCTTGGTCAATGATCTCCGTCTGAGCATCGACGGGGGAAGCGTGTCCCTGTTGGTGCTCTTGGACATCTCAGCGGCTTTCGATACCATAGACCATGGTATCCTTTTGGGACGCCTGGCAGAGGTGGGGATCTGGGGCACTGCGCTCCAGTGGTTCCGCTCCTACCTCTCCGGGAGGTCCCAGATGGTGCAGCTGGGAGACGTGTGCTCTGATGAGAGGCCCCTTAAAACCGGGGTCCCTCAAGGAGCCATTCTGTCTCCCATGCTATTTAACATTTACATGAAACCGCTGGGAGAGATCATCCGGAGACATGGGGCGCGGGGTTATCAGTACGCTGATGACACCCAAATTATTTTCTCTATGTCTCCGACTGATGCAGTGACCGGGGATGGCGTCTCTCCTCTCGTGGCCTGTCTAGAGTCAGTAATGGGCTGGATGAGGGAAAACCGACTCAAACTGAATCCAGAGAAAACGGAGGTACTAGTGATAGGTTCTCCTGGTCCAGGAATGGCGGTGGTTCCACCTGTCCTGAACGGGGTCACGCTCCCTGTGAAGGACTCCGTGCGCAGTCTGGGGGTGCTTCTTGACTCGTCGCTCCACCTGACAGCTCAGGTGAATGCGACGGTCAAGAGCACCTGTTATCAGCTTCGGCTTATTCGCCAGCTGCGCCCATACCTGGCCCAGAAGGACCTAGAAACTGTTGTACATGCTCTGGTAACTTCGAGACTGGATTTCTGCAATGTACTCTACATGGGGCAACCCTTATACCAAACTCGGAAGCTGCAAATGGTGCAGAACATGGCAGCCCGGCTGGTCACTGGTGTTTCCAGGACCAGCCATATAACACCGGTTTTGAAAGACCTCCATTGGCTGCCCATCCGCTTCCGAGCTCAATATAAGGTGTTGGTAATTACCTATAAAGCCCTAAATGGCTTGGGCCCAGGATACCTAAAGGACCGCCTCTCCCCATATATTCCGCCTCGCACCCTCAGAACGTCTGGGCAGCAATTACTAAAGGTGCCTGGGGCTAGGTTAGCCTCCACCGCACGGAGGACATTCTCCACGGCTGCCCCAGCCCTTTGGAACACGCTGCCCTCCGAGCTCCGCTCGTCCACCACCCTGGCCCAATTCAGGAAGGACTTGAAAACCTTCCTGTTCCAACAGGCATTCCCCGAATAAAATCCTGTGGGCCTCCCTCCTCTTCCGTGGCCAAGAGGTTGGGCTATGGGGCTTTTTTATTTTTATTTTTATATGATTGTTGTATATGTATTTTAATTCTTTTTGTCTTTGTGTTTTGATTGTATTTTAATCTTTGTTGTACGCCGCCCTGATTATAAGAAGGGCGGGATATAAATAAAAATTTTATTATTTATTATTAAAGGCTGCAGTCCAAATCTTTCAGCTTTCTTGATGTATGTATTCCAAGCCATGCAGATAATGGATTGGAACCAGACTTCTTGTCCTTTTGCCAATTCTGTATTCCTCCCTTTCTGTCCTTTCCCCCTCTTGTTTCTACCTCTGTAGAAGGTCCTTGCACACCTCAGTTGGTGTCTCAGATGCTTTAGTTCTGAAGGTTCCTCAGCACATAAAGACAGTAAGTCATTATGTTGAAAGGACATTGGTCTGAATCTAGATTAGCCATACCTAAAACAGATGTATCTCAATCAACTTACATCATATTGATTCTGATGGGTTTATTTTAGGTTGGACAACTACAACTAGGTCTTAACTTCCAGTTATGAGAGGAATAAATGAAAGAAGACAAAGTCCCATGTGCCATACAGTGCTCAAAATCTTTTGTTTCTAAAAAAAGCTCAACAACACATTTTGGCCTAATCACCAATTGACCTTTTTCAGAGGCTATTCACTTCTCAGAAATATTGGGAGTTGCAGTCTGCAATCTCTATAGAAATGGACCTTTGAGTATTAGAAGGAAGGACCTACTACATTTTTGTTCTATGTTCTAGTTAGCCAAGTGTTCAATATTTTTAAAACAGTAATATTAAATCTATTGATTTATTTCATTTAATTTCATTGAGAATTAAAGGCATTTAATTATATTAATTATAAACCAAGTTAACAGTAACTGAATGTTGTTACATGCCTTGAAATCATTTACAATTTATGGTGACCTTAATATGACTCTATCACAGGGTCATTTTTATAAAAATTATAAAACTGAGAGGGTATGACTCCTAAGGTTACACTTAGTAGGTTTCCATAGCCAAGCAGGGATTCAAATCCTGGTCAGAGTTGTAGTTCAACACTCAAACCACTATAGCACACTGGCCCTCATGTAACTGAATATGAAGAAGACAACATGCCCTCTTGAGCCTTGCCCTTCATGGCTGGCTGTCCAAGGTAAAGATGCCTTGATGGCGTTTCTGAGATAGGCCATCAATGAATCCCTTAGGGAAGGTTATGTTCCAGCTTGTTTGAAGGAAGCGGTGGTTAGGCTGCTCCTGAAAAAACCTTCCCTAGACTCCCTGGAGATGAACAACTATAGGCCAGTGTCCCATCTGCCATTTTTAAGCAAGATGATCAAGAGGACTGGTGCCCTTCAAGTGCTCTTGGATGAAACCGATTATCTAGCTCCATTTCAAACCAGCTTTAGGACAGGATATGGAGTTGAGACTGCCACGGTTGCCTTAGCTGATGACGTTCGTCTAGGTAGGGGGACTGTGACTCTGTTGGTGCTTTTAGACCTCTCAGTGGCTTTTGACACGATCGATCATAACATCCCGTTGGAACACCTGAGAGAGTTAGGAATTGGAGGCATTGTGTTACAATGGTTCCGTTCCTTCCACTTGGGCAGATTCCAGAGGGTGATGCTCGGGGATGGTTGCTTTTCAAAAAAGAAGCTTAATTATTATTGCAACATCCTTAAAGGTGCCATCCTGTCCCCGATGCTATTCAATATATATATGAAGCTGCTGGAAGAGATCATCCAGACACATGGGCAGGATGTTAGTACACTGATGACACCCAGGTATATTTCTCCATGTCTCAGTCTACAACTTTGACTACAGATGGTGTCTCCCCTCTCAACAAATATCTTAAGGTGGTAATGGACTGGATGAGGAAAAACAGACTAAAACTGAATACAGAAAAAATGGAGGTACTCACAGTAGGGGCCCATAATCCAGGTATAGAGATACATCAACTGGCCCTAAATGGGGTCACACTCCCCTTAAAGGACTGTGTTTGCAGTCTGGGGGTGCTCCTAGACTCATCGCTCCAGATGACAAATCAGGTAAATGCAACGGTCAGGAGTACTTGTTACCAGCTTCGGCTGATATGCCATCTGTGTCCTTTCCTGGAACCAGGGAACCTGGAAAATGTGGTTTCTACTTTCCTGGGCCTGATTGAACTGGTCAGTTGTACACCTTTCCCATTTTGGAGTGGTTTAGGTTTACAGGGCCTGGCACAGCCTATTGTGGGCTCATGCGGAGAGAGGGCCTAGTGAGGCCTATATTCTTACTGGTAGAATTTCAGGCCTCTGTGCCTAATGTGGCCTATCTTATTCCTTTCTCTACATTATTTCTGGTGGGTTTATAGGTCTGCAAACCTGGTTGTGGCCCTGCTATTGAGGCCTGGATCTGTGGAAGAAATGACAATGAGAAATAAAAAATAAAGCCAAGGCTATGTGCTTCCTTCACAGGATGAACAATAATTGTAATTGAAAATGTATATTGTGAAGTAGGTTTTGGTAGAAAAATAAGTAGTTCTGTTTTAGGCATGTTAAGTTTTAAGCACTGATGAAACATGCATGTTGAAATAGCTGAGAGACATGATATAACATGTTGTTCAGTGTCCAAGGAGAGTTCTGAGGTAGACAAGTATAGTTGGTTATCATCAGCATAAATATGATATTGAAGACCATAGGAGCTGGTAAGTTTACCTAACGACAGAGTGTACAGAGAGAATAATAATGGATCCAGGACAGAGCCTTTGGGGTCTCCAACTGGTATCAAGACGGAGTTAGATAGCTGGCCTCCAGCTACCACAGCAGATGACTAATTTAAAAGGTATGATCTAAACTAATTAAGTCCTATAATGTAGTCCAGTGTTGCTATTCAGGTTCCCTGACAGGTTCCCTTTGTCATGGTGCAGTTGCACCCTGGTCTAGAAAATGAAATGGATGTGGCTACTCGGAGGAATTGGAGCAAAGGTGACTGGGTCAATACAGTTCAAGTGGCAGGTGCATGAGTCAGCATTTGATGCATCATGGGTAGTCTGATGCAACATGCACACTGGATGAAGCCAGCCAGCTGTGCAGCATGGATAGTCTGATGCAACAGGCACTGGGAATGAGACCAGCCAGGTTTTAGTAGTGCAAATCATGGCTGTAACATGACCCAAGAGGACCACCTATATAAGGGAGTGGGACAGAATCTCCATTGTTGGTTGTTGTTGGTTGGCAAAGCACTTTGTTGGTCTGTACAGCGGTGTGAGTAATCAAGATGGAACTGTCTGATACTCTGTATATCTTTGTAAATACTTTGCAACAAAGATTAAACCCTCGTTGAGTGAATCTCGCTGTCTTGCGATTCAGTCCTCCAAGTTGAAGCAACAGCCTGTGTGGGAGGATTTTTCCTGTGTGGCTTGGGGGCAGACTCTTCACAGAGACCATCTGCTAGGCATTCCTGCCTATGTGTATCAACTCTGCATGTGTGGATGCTAAACCCCACGTGTTTGCATCCCCCAATGCCCATGCCCTAAAGAAACATTATGTACAACATATAAATGGTCAGAGGACCTAAATGCTATATGCGCTATTATTATTAACATCACCACATATATCCTAATTTTAGTGTGCTGAACCAGCCATGCATCAGATAGTTATTTCATAGATATTGTTTCTGGAAAGAAATTAAGCATCACAGAAACTGCCAGATTTAACTGGTATGCTGCTAGTAACCTTTGAGTTACTAATTAATTTGAAAGAACAAATCATTCACACAGAACTTTGAAAACTAAGTGTGTACCAGTAAGTCTAAATTGATAATATTGAATAATATTTGAACTCACTGTTCCTAAAACAGCAACTAGTCCAAAGAATTTATTCATAGCTTCCCAAACGTTTGTGGTCAAAATAATTATTAGTGTTAATTATATATGTTTTATTTAAATTAACTGTTAAGAAACACCTGAAACATCTCATCTTTTTATGTCAAAATCCAGAAAGCAAGGCATAGATAAACACAGTACTCCCAGAGATCACTATATACACATCTTTTAAAAAATATTTACCTTTTTGGTTCTAGATATAATTTTTCTGTTGCCAATTACACTTAAAGTGGTCTTTTTTACTTGTCTTATGATAAGCATATCACAGTGAAATTATTTGTTTAGTAGTGACATGTCTGTGTTGTTGTTTAGTAGTGACATATCTGTGTCTAAAGACTTCCACTGTCTCCCTTAAGTCTGGCTAAATATCTGCCCAACATTTTCTTAATTTAGAGAAGATGTGAACATTTCTGACAGAAGTGAGGAGGGAGCAGACAAAAGGAGATAGGGATTCACATATGATTGTTTTATCCAGAGACACCATTTTCTGCATGGAAAATATTATTCCAGGAAAGAAATATTAATTCCTCCACACAAAATTACAGATTTTTTTTCTATGCATAAAATATTTTCTGCATAGGAATTAATAGTTCTGTATTTAAACATTATTTTTCACACAGAAAATGCTTTCTTCACAGAAAATGATGTTTTCAGCATAAAATAACTACTGTAAGCTTAAATTTTGCATTGAGTAAGCCCCAAACTCTGAAGATTCTTGTCAGTCCAGGATTCTTCTTATGAGGGTTTCTCAATACTCAAAAAGCATTTTTCCCATTTTAAAAAATATTTTAAAATAACCATTTGGAAGCTCATCTGGGAGATTTAAGGGGGTAGGACATATCCACATCTAACATTACAAGCCAGACAGCCTAAAATTGACCAAAACATGCCACCTTTCAGTTTTATTTTTGTTTTGGTGAGGGCAGATTTTGGATAGATAAACAACAAAAAACATCAAGAAGCAACATTAATTAGTGTAGTATAAATGGCCATACATTAGCAATCTGGGTGAGCCCCAGAGTCGAGTGTACTGACTGGGGGAGAATTTCTTCTTTGTAAAAGATGCATCCATCAGTTTCTTCTTATTGACTACTTATAGTCCCTTGGACAAAGTAAGTACAAGTGTCAGCCATGCAACTAAATTTTATTTATGTGCAGTCTAATGTGTTGTTGTTGTTGCTGTCCGTATTATTATTATTATTATTATTATTATTATTATTATTATTATTATTATGCTTTATTTATATAGCACTGTACATTTGCACAGCGCTGTACATACAAACAATAAAACAGATAAGAGTAAACCTGCCCATGGCATACAATCTAAGAAATAATAGCATAATACATATAAATAATACATAACAATACAGGAAAGGGTTCAATAAAACAGTTGTTTCTGATTTATGGCAACCCTAAGGGCTTTCATGGATTTTATTTGGCAATATTTGTTGAGAGGAGCTTGCCATTCTCATCCTCTGAGGCTCTGAGAGTGTGACATGCCCAAGGTCACCAAATGGGTTTGATGGCCAAGCTCAGAATCGAACCCTGGTCTCTAGAGTCACAGTCCAACACTCAAACCACTAGAAGGGAAAATCCCCCCTTTTCACATTTGTTGGATCACATTTACTGTGGTTATTTTCTCTTTTTTTGTGGCTGGTATCTCACCCCATTCCATTTAAATGGTGTTATTGTGTAAAAGTCATATAAGTGACACACTGTTCTTCATAAATTCCATTTTAGGAGTTAGCTGGGGCAACTTGCTATTTCACAGGAATGTTAATAATAAAGTGAAAAGACTCCTGTACACAGCCATGAGCACACTGCTTGGTGAAATGATATATTGTATATGCAAAAATAAGCAAATACAAATACAAATATTTCCCAGTGTTACAGGGAAGGCAAGAATAGATATCAAATATCTATTCCACCCCCCCCCCCCCTACAACAAGAAGATTGCCACAAAACCAAATCTTTATTTCATCTTCGTATTCCAAGTGGGACTAAGAAGCTACCTTCTTTATCCCTTCATTTGGGACTGAAGCCTCTTTTAACCTCTCAGAAGCAGAAACCCCACTTTTTGCTCTTTTCTCTCTCCATTCTTTATTGGTTTGGTTTAGATTTTGACCTAGTTCTAGCTTATTGGCAAGCCACATCTTTTGAAAAGTATTTTTAAAATGGTAAGATCACTTGTAATGAAGTAACATGGGATGTGATTCTGCTAGAAGTAAACAATTTCAAGTTCCATGTTTCATTGCCAGAGGTTTGTTTTAGCACTTTTAACTACCAGATCATGCCTATTATTTAATCATGCTCATCATTCTCCTTATAATTCCATGCTTCACTTACAGTTATGGCATGTGGCTCCAATATATCCAGTGCCATCACAGGAGCAACTGAAGCTGTCCCATGTTTGAGTGCATTTTCCTCCATGCTCACAGTGATTGGGGACACACCTATTGGGATGAGAGAGAGTGACAAGTAAACAAGGATGAATAAGTGGCTGCATTTTGGAACTGCCCAAGCAGCAGCCTCTACCTTTGCCAGTTTGCTAAACCATGGCAATTAATCTTTGTTAGCTTTAGGCAGATTAACGTAATTCATGATGGAACATGGCAGGTGCACAAGGAGATGATAGATCATGTAATGAATGTTCCATTCTCTAGCAGCTAGCAATGGGTTGGGGGAATGAGGTGAAATGACAATGGGCTATAAGATTATTATTTATTTTTTGTCATCAAAAGGTCTCTGTCTCTCTCTCACACACACAGATACAAATTCTGCTCCTCATAACTACTATATTGGATAATTTTGTAAAAGCATATGCTATGTTTTCAGTTCCAACGAATAAGTGTCTGTAGTGTACCTTTCACGTGAAACAATCAGCGTATCAGCCATTTGCACAGGGAAAGTATGGATTTTATGTTTCCCATACTTGGCTTTTTATGGGGTTTTCTAAAGCAAGGGATACTCAGAGGTGGTTTTGCCCGTTCCTTCCTTTAAAATAAAGCCCACAGCAAGTGTGATTTATTGACAATGTCTCATACATGTACTAACCAGAGCTGACCCTGCTTAGCTTCCAAGATCAGGTGGGATCTGGTGCCTTCAGGGTATTTAGACAAGGTTATACTGGACTCTAAATTCCAGAAACTTATGACTGATGTAACTGAAAGCTGCTGTGAAGTCCATGAAAACTGATAGAGTTACTTACTCTTCCCTTTCTGGAATATGTCTTCCACAGACCTGGCCTTTGGTTCTGAAGAGCCATAGACAAGCTATACACAGCTGCCTCCTTACCCAATGGCACTAAAGCCACTCTTTCACAACTTACTAATATGGTGGCAGTGCAAGCAGAGTTTTGAGCCTGCTTGCACTGTGCTGTGGACTTATCCATTCCAATGTCTATTCCAGTCCTCATTACCAGACAAAAACTGGCAACATTAAAACCAATGGGCACTGGTATGGTTGCAAACACTTGAAGTTGGCACAGAAGTATACTTCAAGTCTAGATGTATGGAATCCTAATAGACCAGTGGTTTAAAAGCTGAGGTTTGTATACCCCCAGGGGTATTCAGCAAGACATTATGGGTTATGAATTTTTTCCCCATAATGGCAAAATACTCAATGACCTCTAAGATCATTTTCCCTCTCATCCAAGCTCTAGTCACTTTTTTCAGTCTGGCTGGAGAGGGAATGAAGGTGCTCATTGATGGAGTAAGAGAAGAAAGGGAGAGAAGGGGCAAAAGGAGAGTGGGGGAGGACAGCTCTCCATGGTGCTTGGTAGCAATTTGTCTGCACCTGTGCTTGCATGTTTGGTGAAGAAAGAGGCAGCATAGGCAAACAAGAGTGGGGAGAAAGGTTGCAAAAGCAAGCAGGAAGGGAGAGAAAAGTGGTGAAAAGAAGCGGGAGGGAAAGAGGTGGAAAAGACAAGTAGGGAATACTCTTCTTCTTGCTCCCCATTCCATTTTTGATCATCAAGCGTACAAGAATCTCCAGCTTCGGAAATGGAAAGTAGGCTTCATCTTGCTCCCTAGTTCTAAAACTGGAAACTCATGTATGCCCATTGACACAAAAGAGAGAATCGGAAGCAAGAGAGAGTCTACTCCCCACTTGTGAAGTTGATCAAGACCGCAAGCTAAACATGAGCCTACAGTACATCAACATCCAAAATCCACAAAACAGTGATGTCTTTATAGGGACAACCAAAATACACAAAATACATTTGACACCCTAGGTATTGCCATTTCACAAACAAGGTATTGGAGCCTAATGTCAACCATCGTGCAGTCCATTTTCAGATCACTTGAATTTCCCCTCATATATCCTTAGACAAAATTGCAAACACAGACTTTAACTTTTAAACCAGTGGAGGGTATCCTAATGAATAAATGAACACACACCATAAAGAGTTTGAATAATGGGCAAAAGTGTGCACAGTGGCCTGTACCAAGGGAGTGAATCTTCATATGAGAAAATGTGTGCTACAACAAGCATACACTTATTTTCCTCTGTGAAATGTTTCCAGGAACAGCATTCTGGACCTCCCATAATAATCATGGATGGCCAAACATTATTCTCTCTCTCTCTTTCTTATTAAACAGATATTTTCACTGCAGTAATATAACAAGTAATATCATTATCATTATAAAAATAAAAATTAAAAAAAACTATAATATTCATTCACGTTTTATCTTGTAACACTATTTCTTCTTAAAAGTAAATACAATTTAACCTTGAAAATATTTTAACAAGATTCTGTCTCAACAACTCTGCTTCCTTATTTTTCTTCCAACTTTATATATTCTTTAAAGTTCCTCATTATTTTCATACCTCATTACAAAAGGTATCCTTTGTACATGCTATCTAGATTTCCCATAGAACATTTAAATTTAAAAATTTAAACCAGGAAGTACTCTGGGTTTCAGAGAAACAAGTCATGCCAGATAAATCTTTTCTCTTTTGTTGATAAAATTACCAGCTTGGTAGATGAAAGGAATGCTGTGGATATAGTATATATTGATTTCAGTAAGGCCTTTGATAAAGTTCCCCATGACATTCTTGCAAACAAGCTTGTAAAATACGGGCTAGACAAGGTAACTTTTAGATAGATTTGTAATTGGTTGTCCAGCTGGACCCAAAGGGTGCTCAAAAATGGCTCCTTTTCATCCTGGAGAGAAGTGACCAGTGGGGTCCCACAGGGTTCTATCCTGGGCCCAGTGTTATTCAACATCTTTATCAATGACCTGGATGACAGAATTGGGAGCATACTTATCAAATTTGCAGATGACACCAAATTAGGAGGAGTAGCTAACACCCCAGAGGACAGGATCAAAATTCAAAATATACTGAATAGACTAGAAAGCTGGGCCAAAGCGAACAAAATGAACATCAGTAGAGAGAAATGTAAGGTACTGCCTTTAAGGTGGAAAAATGAAATGCACAGATATAGGATGGGTGACATCTGGCTGAACGAGACTACATGTGAAAGAGATCTAGGAGTCCAAGTAGACCACAAGTTGAACATGAGTCAGCAGTGCAATGTGGCAGCTAAAAAGGCCAATGCAATTTTAGGCTGCATCAACAAAAGTATAGTGTCTAGATCAAGAGAAGTAATAGTGCCACTTTATTCTGCTTTAGTCAGACCCCACCTGGAATATTGTGTCCAGTTCTGGGCACCACAATTTATAAAGGACATTGAGAAACTGGAGCATGTCCAAAGGAGGTTGACTAAAATGGTGAAGGGTCTAGAAACCATGCCCTATGAGGAAAGACTAAGGGAGCTGAGGATGTTTAGCCTGGAGAAGAGAAGGTTAAGAGGTGATATGATAGCCCTGTTTAAATATTTGAAGGGATGTCATATTGAGGAGGATCCAGTTGTTTTTTGCTGCTCCAGAGACTAGGACCTGGAACAATGGATGCAAGCTGTAGGAAAAGAGATTCCACCTTAACATTAGGAGGAACTTCCTGACAGTAAGGGCTGTTCGACTGTGAAACACTCTTCCTGGGAGTGTAATGGAGTCTCCTTCTTTAGAGGTCTTTAAGCAGAGGCTGGATGGCCATCTGTCAGGGATGCTTTGATTGAGAGTTCCTGCATGGCAGGGGGTTGGATTGGATGGCTCTTGTGGTTTCTTCCAACTCTATGATTCTTAACTGTAAACCCTAGCACAGTTCTTGGTTCACTGTATCCTGTTCCCTGCTGACAGCTGTCTGCATCTGAGACCTGATAGTGGATCTAGGCTGTGGGCCTCTGATGTATTTCAATTACATCAAAAGTACCACATTATCTTTCTGTTTATACTGCTTCAAGTTTATATCACTATAAAGAGATTTTTTTTAGTTGAAGCACAATTCAGAAAGGATAGAAATATGTGTGTATGGGATAGGTGGAGTTTGAGGCCATGAGGGAGGGAGAACTGAATATGTTACAAGGGAAATCCACTCATTTTTTATATCAGGATTGCTGCGGTTATGAGATGGCCCCAGACAGCATTGTCTGGTAAACCATTACATCTAGATATCTCCTGTGAGTTTACTAGTTTGCTAGCAATGGGCAATAGTAATAGCATCATAAAGCTGGAGTGCAAGTGTCAGAATTGTCCATGAGATCACAATCTGCAAGGGACTTTGTTGAGCAATGAGATGGCATTTCCAACTATGCTCCCATGTGGTGTTGATATATCCAAGGCACTGTGGGCAATTTAAAATCAGAGCGGGATACGGAGTTGAGATGGCCATGGTCGCCTTAGTTGATGGTCTCCGTCTGGGCATCGACAGGGGTAGTGTGACCCTGTTGGTGCTCTTGGACATCTCTGCGGTCTTTGATACCATTGACCACGGCATCCTTCTGGAACGCTTCAGAGAGTTAGGTATCAGGGGCACTGCGCTCCAGTGGTTCTGTTCCTACCTCTCAGGCAGATTCCAGATGGTGATGCTGGGAGACAGCTGCTCCTCTAAGAGAGAGCTGACATTTGGTGTCCCTCAAGGTGCCATTCTGTCCCCCATGCTATTTAACATTTACATGAAGCCGCCGGGAGAGATCATCCGGAGTCATGTAGCACGGTGTTATCAGTACGCTGATGACACCCAGATCTATCTCTCTATGTCTCCGACTGATACAGTGACGAAGGATGGCATCTCTTCTCTGGATGCCAGCCTGGGGTCAGTAATGCGCTGGATGAGAGAAAACAAACTCACGCTGAATCCAGCGAAAACGGAGGTACTCGTGATAGGCACTCCAAGTCCAGGGATGGAGATTTGTCACCCAGTCCTGGATGTGATCACACTTACCCCTAAGGACAAAGTTCGCAGCTTGGGAGTACTCCTGGACCCATCTCTACAGTTATCATCTCAAGTGGATGTGATGGCCAGGAGTGCTTGGTACCAGCTTAAACTGATACGGCAGCTGCTTCCCTACCTGGACCAAAAGCACCTTGAAACGGTGGTACACGCACTGGTAATCTCTAGACTTCTGTAATGTGCTCTACATGGGATTACCTTTGTACCAGGTTCAGAAGCTTCAGTTAATTCAAAATGCAGCAGCCAGATTGATCACTGAAACTTCCAGGTCAGACCATATAACACCTGTCCTAAAATCCTTACACTGGCTGCCAATTAGCTTCTGGGCGCAATACAAAGTGTTGGTTGTTACCTTTAAAGCATGGCTACATGGCTTGGGGCCAAGTTACTTGAGGGAACACCTCTCCCTACACAATCCGCCCCGCACCCTCAGGACAACAGGGAAGAATCTGTTAAGACTACCCAAAGGTCAGACTAACAGTTACTTCCAAAAGAGCATATACAGCTATGGCCCCCAGGTTATGGAACAATCTGCCGGAGGAGATCTATCTCATCACGATCCTAGATGCCTTTAAGAAGGCACTAATGATGGATCTCTTCTGGCGGGCATACCCACCTGACCTTCTATAAAGAACTTTAGGAAACTCCACTTCTGGTCATAACAGCATAACTGCCCGTTGCCCTGTGATTACTGTAATTGAAATTTTTTATACTTTGTGATGTTTTTATGATATGTATTTTACACATGATTGCCTGTATGGAGATTTTTGGTTATAATCCCACTTCGATTTGTTGGGAGAAGTGAAAGAATACAAATAAACTTATTAAAATGGTAGATGGTTGACTATCCCACAGAATAGGGGTGGGCACTTGTGGAAGACCAGTGGATGCATTAGCCTTCCAGAAGGCCCTGCAGAGCTATATCCTTCACTGCACCTGCTCTTGCAAAAAAACCCAACAATCATGTTTTGTCCCAAGCACTTTCTCGGGGACATGGAGGCATGTTATTGGGATTTCCTGAACCCTAAAAGGCATTTTGGGCATTGTGAGGAAGAACATATTGACTATCTGTAACTGTTGTTCTTTGAATGGTCATGTGTGTGTAGGAGACTACAAAACAAGCAATTAAAAAGGAAAAAAAATAACCTGACCGCAATGCAATCCAGCGGGAGAGGGAGACATTGGAGCAGGATGAGAGAGGTGGTGGTGGAAAGATTGGAGGACAAAGAGAGAAGAATTGGAGGACATTAGAGAGAGGGATTAACAGAGGGGGAGAAGGAGAAGAACGAAAGAAAGAAAGAAAAAGAGTAGATAATATTGAAAGTGGAACTGAAATAGAGGACAGTAGCTAAGGAGCAGAAGTAGATGACAGTGGAAAAGGAGTAGAAGTGGACGATAGCGGACAAGGAGAAGAAGCAAATGATGGCAGACAAGGAGTAGAAGCAGACGATGGCGGATGAGGATTAGAATCAGACGATGGTGGACGAGGATTAGAAGCAGACGACGGCAGACACGGAACAGAAGTAGATGACGGCGGACGAGGAGGAAAGTAGAGGAAGCAGAAAGAGTAATAGTTTTAGAGAGAACTGTGAAAGGGAGAATCTGGTTTGGCGTTTTCAAGGTCAAACACCACATGTAAAATACAGGAAGTGAGGCAACAGGAAACAGGAATAACAACTAACAAGAGGTGGCAAGAAAAGATGAGACAGACTTTAGATACAAAGAATACAATGACACGTAGAGGTCTGGAGGACTAATTACAGATAGTGAAAGGAAGTGAATAATATATTAAGTAAAGAGATATAGCAAGTGAGGATACTAATATTCTTAGCTAAACGGATAGATATACAATGACCCATAGAGGACTGGAAGAAAAACACAAAGAATTGTAAGAAATCAAAATTTAAAATTCAATATCTTTTTATTCAATATCTAAGACATCTGATATACTGAATAAGACAGTGAAGACAAGATAAAAGACAGAAGGGGTCAGAGAGAGCCGTTAAAAAATTTGCTAAGAGGTTATAATTGATCTCTCAAACTACAAAAATGGAAAGAACAACAGTGGTAACAAGAGGAGAAAAGGAAAAAAATGCTACAACACACTGAGCAAAAACAGAGTATACCACACAGACCCTCTTTTGAAATGAAGACAACAGATCCCAACC
>NC_056527.1:68959910-69025563 GCF_019175285.1 Sceloporus undulatus | reverse complement strand
TGAAAATCCTGGAAGCAATTCAAAAAATTGAAACTAATATAAGACAACAGATAAGAGACTCAAGAAATGAACTGAGACAGGATTTCAAGAAAGAAATAGATGGTCTGAAAGAGACAATAAAAGGTATATCAGATGAAGTAAAGGATGCAAGAAAGAAAGTAAACAAATTAGAAATAAAGATGGAAGAACTAGATAAAATAACACAAAATATCATATATACTCAGACACAAAAAAAAGATTTAAACAGAATGAAGGAGGTCAAAGATAGAAGAAAATATATTAAGATCAGAGGTCTGAAAGAAAGATACAAGGAAGATCTCTATGGTAAGGTGGTACCGGCTTTAGCCAAATTACAGTGGTACCCCGGGATACGAATTACCCAGCTTACGAATTTTTCGGGATACGAAAAAATCCCATAGGGATTTATTGTTTCGGCTTACGAAGGTTTTTTCGGGTTACGAAAAAACCTCGGCGCTATTTCGCCACCGGAGGGCAGCAGAGAGCTATTTTTTTCCATTAGCGCCTATGGCAATTCAGGTTACGAAGGTTTTTCGGGTTACGAAATTAGCCGCGGAACGAATTAATTTCGTAACCCGAGGTACCACTGTAATAGATTGCTCTACGGAATATTTGGACCTGGATGTGGACAAAATTTTCCAAATTAACTCAATGGCAGCGAAGAACAGAAACCTGCCAAGAGATGTGGTTGTGTATTTTATGAGAGAAAGAATTAAAGATAAAATTATTACAACTGACAGAGCAGATATCGAGTGCAGGCATATTCCTCGTTTGGGGGTGGTAAAATACCGAAAATAGAAACTGTAGTATGCAGGATGGATCAATTCATTCAATTACTTCTTTCTGTATGATACTTAATATCTCCTGACAGAGAGGATACAAATATCATGTTTGTCATAAAATTCCCACTAAGAACAGTTGGTGGAACTCCACAGAATATCCTTGCCAAAATATATTTGGGACCCATACATCTGTAGAGATAACATCCTATCTGTGGAAAAATAGTGCTAGCCTGTTGTGAAATTGAGAAGGATTGGTATCTACTTGGTGGAGTCAACAATGATGCTTGGAGCCATATGGAGACTTCTTGCTGGAGGAGTGGTGTTTCAACTGGCTGTAAGAATGACATGACTAGAAAGCTCACTGAGGAGGGGAATCTCACAAACACAGCAGTTATTTGTCCAAATAATATGGTGGAGAATACGATCTGTCTTTCCCATAATGATGCTATTTCAAATCTCTGTAAAAAATTGGGAGAGGAGAAGATGGTGGTGGCATAGCCAGAATTTCACTCCTATATTTCTCTCCGCTTTCTTTCTTATTTCTGTTATTTCCCTCCCTTTCTTTCCTTGTGAGTTGATTAAAGGAGTGAAGATTTATAACTTCAACTGGAAACAAAACAAAAGGAGAAAATGGAACAAGTGGATTTTCTAACTACAAGAGTATTGAAGACATGAAATATGCTATAGAACTGTAAATGAAAAGGACTGAAATGGAGGATTTTGCAGACTGAGGTTAGAGGAAGCTATAATTGGTGGCTGCTTGTTTATAGGCTGATAATCTAAAATCATGTTAGGAAAAATGAAGGAAGTAAGACCGTGATGATGACCAAGAGTGGTAATAAAATTCTTTGCTTTACCTTGGTTGTTATGATGAACCCTCTACTAAAGAAATTGAGGACAAAAAAAAAATGACAAACATGAAATGTGAGGAGGTGGCTGAGAAGAAGCAGCTGGTTTAAAGGATACTGAGCTTAAAGGAGCTCTCTGTGATTAGAATAAGGATCACAAAGAAGACTTCAACCTAGCTAGCTCAGCTGCCAAATTGTCTCTTGCACAGAGACCAGTAAATTAAGAGTTAAATTAAGAGTTAATTCAGGCTGACTAAGTGGAGAGGTTAATGCTAAAGCAAATTTCACTTTGGCAGCTGCGGCTTCCCTGAGGAGTCAAAAATGCCACTGCCAGCTCAGATAACATGGAAGGTATGTACCGGGCCCCAGATAACTTTTTTACTTATGTCCCATAATGCTGCATCTAGGATATTTTCTTCTGGATGAACCCATCCTGACAGTTTCTTGTAGTGGAAAATTGCTAAAATTACTCACAGAGAGGAAATTTAGTGAATTATTACATTCCTAGTCCAGACCTCTGGACTGATGAGAAATGTTTTACAAAGTGATTCTCTGCTCTAGATCCAAACTGTGCTAATCTAATGTAATTTGGATCTGATACAAAATACTTTGTTACTCAAGATTTGACACAGCCCTTGTAAAAATATAACTAATAAATAACTAATATTAATTTCCAGATAATGACTTTTCTCTCACAAAGCCATTTACAAAATATTATTTCAGTGCATGATGATTATGATTGTATATTATATATTTTTTAAAGAAATAAAGTGTATTTCAATTGAAAAAATAACTGGATTTTCTACTTTCTTGTTGGTTCTGACTAACTAATCCAGATATCAAAGACATCTTTACTAAAACCAAGAAGAATAGGGGGTGGTGAAGAAACCACCAATATTCACTCCTGCTTTGAAAAATGCTCAAGTTCAAAACATCTATAACCCCTATAAAGAACAAAAGGGAAAACCTAATCATGAAATGAAACTCCTGTCAATAGTTTCACTTCATGAAATTAGAAAGTCCATGATAATTTGGTAATAAATGTGAAACAACCATTGCTCATAATGTTTTGGATATAATCAAGAATGCATTTTGAATATATTGGGAATGTGAAGTGTGTTTCCCCTCCACAACTTTTCATTAAGATTTCTTTCCTTTTGATCTTTCAGAAAGTACGTTTTGAAAGATTAACACACATACTGGATGTTATCAAAGGAAGAAGAGGGGAGAAATAAAAGATGACAACAAAGAGGAAACAATAAGAGACTTCTACAAGATACTAAAACTCAAAGGGAAATTTTAACCAAGAGTGGGTGTGCTCTATGACCAGCCCAGGAACACGTTACATGACCAAGAAGAAATTGGACTGGATGGCCTTTGTGGTGTCTTCCAACTCTATGATTCTATGATTCACCCTATCTATTTAACTTGTATACCACAATTATCATATGAAAATCAGGACTAGTTTTGGAAGAAGGAGGTATGAATACTGTAGGAAGTAACATCAACAATTTAAGATATGCTAATGACATCATACTACTAGCAGAAAATAGCAAAGACTTGGAATGATTACTGAAGAAAGTCAAGGAAGAAAGTACAAAGGAAGTTTTGCAGTTGAACATTAAGAAAACAAAACTAATGTCCACAGATGATTTACATAACTTTAAAGTAGATGATGAAGACATTGAATCAGTTCAAGATTTTTCATACCTTGGTTCAGTCATTAATCAGAATGGAAACTGCAGTCAAGAAATCAAAAGGCTAGGACTTGGAAAGGCAGCTATGAAGGATCTAGACAAGATCCTGAAATGTAAAGATATATTGTTAGATACTAATGTTAGGATTGTCCATGCCATGATATTTCCAATTTCTATGTATGGTTGTGAAAGCTGGACAGTGAAGAAAGCTATTAGGAAGAAAATGCAGTCATTTGATATGTGGTCCTGAAGTAGAAAGAGTTCTATAGATACTGCAGACTTCTATAAAGACAAATAAAAGCCTGAACTCTCCCTAGAAGCCAAGGTGCCTAAACTGAGATTGTTGTACTTTGGGCATGAGAAGACAAGATTCATTAGAAAAAACAATAATGTTTAGCAAAATAGAAGGCAGTAGGAAAAGAGGAAAACCATATACCAGAAGGAAAGACTCATAAAAAGGCTCTGAGTCTGCAAGACCTGAGGAGGGTGGTTGATGATAGAGTGATTTGGAAGTCTTTCATTCACAGGGTCACCATAAATCAAAGTTAACTTGATGACAGTTAATAACAGCAACTATTTACTCTTTTATAATGCTGCAACAAAATCAGGCTATGTGGCCTAGTAGGCAGGTACACAAAAGGAGAGGTCTGATGATTTAGATGGTTAGGAAAAAACTTTGGCAAGTGTAATGCACATGTACTATTGATTCTTTATTCAATTTATATTCTACCCGTCTCCCTAAAAAGATCCCATGCTACTGTCCAGTCTCCTTCTCATTCAGTTTCACAAGGAAAAAACTGAAAGCTTTTGCTTCTGATTAAGTCATGCCTTCTTATGACATACAAACTCATAACAGGGGTTTAGACTCCCATTCCAGTTTTTCCTCTCCAAATTCCACTGGTTTTATTGCCCAAGAAGGTGTTATTTGAGATAATGTGGGGGACAGGAGAGTTCCCAATTCTGAATCCTAATCAGGAGTGAAGTCTGGATTGGGGCACCACAGAACTGATTTTCTATCAAAATAAAAATAATTGTGTTTGATGTGATGAATAGTTTATCAACAGATTGTGTATAACAATTCTGTAAGGGCCTGTTCACATCAAGAGATGACTTGCATGCATAACTGGGTCATAATGTATACAACATGTGTCAGACAGATGGTCTATATAAAAACCAATAAAACTGGATGAATCATACAAGTCTGTTTCATTCTTGCAAATGCATAGGATATCGCTACAGAAAGAGATGCTATGTAACTCCCTAGATATTTAAAATATTCAAGCACATCTTATTACTCTTTCACTAATCCTTCCAACACAAACAGTTTATAACATCACCTTGCTAGCCTAACAAGAACACTCTTTATAACTCTTCGGAAGCCTTCCCAGCTCACATGCGTGCTCTAAAAGGAACACTGTTTAAGAAAATGTCACTGCATATTTGAATACTGATTGCTTGAAGTAAATCATGATCTTTAAAGCTGATGAGCATCTAACAATATTAACCTCAATGAGAGGAAAAACTCCTGGCAGCAACAACCACCATGATATACTATAAAGGTGTGGGAGAACAGTGGTTACACATAAAGCAGTTCATACCCTTGATTTCAATCCATGTTTCAAGAAGTGCTATGCAAATTATAGGTATCTCTCCAAACTGATCAGTTCCAAACATTCTCATATTCCAGAATGACCAAGAAATAGGAGCTTGCATGGAATTCTGGGCCTGAAACAGACGGGCCAAAGCTCCGCCTTTGAGCTGATCTGGGGGCATGGCATACAGGTGACACTCCCCCAGATTGGACTGAAGCTGTGCCGTGGCCACCTAAGGCAGTTCAAACCAGACCAGAAAAGGAGTGGGGGAAAAAAAAAAGGCACTCCTTGTCAGTAGTCTGTTGTGCACTGCAGCATCTGGTCGCCATGGTTCCTTGTCACACTCATGCTTTGATTATCTTGATAGCAGTGTTGGAAGTTGTGTCATCTGTGGTACTGCCAAAATCTCTATGCCTGCCTACATTATTACTGCTTCCTCCCATGCTAGAATAATTTTTGGTGCTGAGAGCTCTGCCTGCCAGTTCTCTTTCCTTCCTTTTCTACTGCTTCTATGTACAAGGGTTTGTCCATTTCATGACAGAGACAGACGCTGGTCACCACTATACCCCTTGCTGGTGCCCAATTCAAAAGAAAGAGACCATGCTCAAATGTTCCTGCTTCTGTCTAGGCTGATGAAACAAAAAAGTGGCATTTTGGCTACAAACTGTTGCTGCATGATTTTTGTATCTATTTAAAGGAGAAACTATTTAAGGGAGAAACTATCAATTGTGCCCTCTTCCTGATGCTGCTTGCCTGAAGGAAAGACACTGGTCATTGTGCTCTCAGGATGATTATGGCTGTCTTAGGTAGAGATTAGCCATTGTGATCACATGATGATGATGGCTACCTGAAAGGAAGAGGCTGTCAATTGTGACTTTATGCTGCTGTTGGCTGAAGAAAAGAAAGTGGACATTGTGATCTCACATTAATTTTGCCTACATGGAGAAACAGATAGAGCAATGTGACCTCCTGCTCATGCTCATGTTATGTGCAAGAGAGAAACTGGACCTGCCCTCCCATAGTTGCTATCCATGTGAAGGGAGTGGGGGGGAGAATTGAACCCTTATCTTACCAATCACTTTTAGAAGAAAGATGTCAGACCAAGCAGGATTTTGTTAATTCTCTCTCTCTCTCTCTCTCTTATCCTCTCCAAAGCAGCTTTCACCTCTCTCCAGTTCAGAAGGCAAGAACCACCATTCAGCAATGCTTTTTGGGACATGTGATGACTGTCTAACTCCTCCTGCTGCCAGTGGTAGTGTTTTTCTAGGCTTTTGTTATCTGGTCACAGTGCTGCATTGCAGCTCCAGCTCTGTACTAAGATTTACATATGCTCACTGTAAATTATTTTCAGTTGATACAACCAGAAATGTACAATATGCCATAAATAAACTCATATATTCCTTACCATTTCACAATTGATTGCCTTAAAATAGGAAAATAATTTTATTATTTACCAATATATCTACACACAAGCACGCATGCTCCCCCCCCCCACACACACACCTTCTGGATTTGGAACTTGAAAAATTAATTCTGTATTAATGTACATGAACCTGTGTTGTGTTTTAAATTGGAATTTTGTAATTGTGCTGGCCAAATGGCTGTAATAAAGTTATTATTATTATTCTGTATTAATATAAATATTTTTTTTAAAAAAATCATTGCATACTGCAGTTGATTTTAAAAATGATAATGACAATATATGACAGTATTCTGTCCTGCATAATCCCACTTAATCACCTCACTAAAAATCTTTATATTTTCAGTCATTCAAGTAGGCTCAAATTAGATGTTAACGTACAACCTCCCTGTATTGCACCAGGACCAATGTAAGCCCAGTAAAGAAGTATTTACAATGAGACCCACCTCTGGCTTGGGGATGCATGCATTTTTTAAATAAAAAAATAATATGGTCTCTCCTCCTTGCCACTGTCACCATATTCTTACATTTGTCCCCTTCCTCTGTATTCCATTGGGAATATCAAAAGGAGGGAGAGCAAAAGTTAAGTGAAGCATGTGGCTCCATCTTCCTGCTCTTGTCATTATTTGGATATTTAGTATGGTGAATAACTGAGGCAGAGGGGAGGAGGAGCAGGTTCACGTGTCTGCACTGTTAATGAGTCTAAGGGGTTATTTAGATGATGAAAATAATCCAGGATGAATCTGGGTTGAATTTTCGTTGTTCACATGCATCCCCAATGCACCCAATTAAGCTGGGGGTAGGGGCTGCCAAAACTACCACTTAACCCAGGATAATCTATATCATTCCCCCCACCTTGAGTTTTTAAAAAAGATTTGTATCATCATCAGTGTGAAACACCAAAGTGAATAGATTTGGGATGAAACTCTGCATGCTTTGAATGGCATATGGAAAATTGGCTAGGGTGGAGTCATGATAATAGCTAATTTGGCTCAAAATTTTATTTGAATTCTAATTGGGTTTGCATAAATAACTAACTTTGGCATAAATATTTGGATTATATTTTGGCAAGCACCTTGGACATCGTTTGGGTGGAAGGGACATTTTTGGATCCACCTCTTTAGGCCTTGCGACCTGAGGAGTGGCAGAAAGAAATTGCCCTTAGGTCTGGCTTTAAAGTTAAACCCCGTCTTTAATCTTTGCGGATTGGGAAGGGGGCTTTCTGGTTAGACTTCCTGATGCAAGCCAGCCAACAAATAACTCAGGTTTTGGGTTGTCATTGAGGGCTCAGGTGTTATTGTCCTGATAAAGCTGCAAAGGTGGTCTGCGGTAAGACACCAGTTGCAGCTTCTCCCACACTTGGTTGTTGTTAGAAATCAGCTGCAGTTCCATTAAGAATTTAATAAATAGGTCAATAAATTGCTGTGTTTTATCCCATCAAATAATTTTGACGAATATTATTTACATCACTACTCAGGAATGGCAATCTGTTGAGGATGCTTTGTGTAATCCTGCATGGCAAGAGGTAGGACTGGATGGTCATTGTGGTCCCTTCCAACTCTATGATTTCATGATTCATTGAGTTTCATGGACGAATGTGATTTGAATGGATACTCAATCACTATACACTAAAAGGAAGGAAGCCTTTTTCTGAGAGCAATCACTTTTCTCTCTTAAGTCTCAAACACTTTCAAGCCTAATAGACATAAGCCTTCTCCGAATATGCCCTTTTCTGAGTAAAATATATACAGTTAAATCACTTGAGGTTACATCATGATTAATCAAGGGTGTGAAGACCAACATCATGATACACAGAGATATTGTCTTGGGCTACATTCATACTGTACAATTATAGCCATTTAATACCACTGTAACTGCCCACAGCTTCTTCCTATGGAATCCTGTGTTTTGGTGACATGCTTTCTTCTGAACTACATCACTATAGCTTCCTTACAGAGAATTTTGAATATTCCTTATCAAATCCCAAGGTTCTATAGGATAAATCCATGGACGTTAAAACGGTATCAACCTGCTATAATTGTGTAGTGTGTATACACCTTTGCGGAAATTTTCTCATAGGCCTGACTTTTTCATGTTTTGTTTTGTTACAAACTGCAATTGAAATGGATTGAATTCCCATTATCAACATGTGGTATGCACAAGATATTCAACATTATAAAGATACAAACTATTAGGTTTTCATAACTCCTTGGTCTCCATGATCCCCTCCAACAAGCTCTGGAATCCCTAGGAAATAGGTGTCTTCAATCTGAAATCATGTGGCAATGCAATTGGACACAGGCAGAGTCAGTTCAATTACTATAACTTTGGAGGGAAGTGGGTGCACCATAGTTTATTTGTGTGTTACAGCAATAGGGGCATATGCAACTAGCATGGTAGTTTGTTTTTGTTTACTTAATTCTTGTGCCACAATGAAAATATTTTGCACTTTCAACAGTGTTGAGTATGTTATCTACATCAAGTAATAACAATGCCAATTAAATCAATTTCAGGTCCAGGATTCAATACAAGAAAATGTGGAAAAGTTAAAAGAGTATAGTACATATTTCCACGGGCACTGTATACTTCTGCAAGGCAATGCCCAAGATTCTATACCACTGGACAATCTGGTTTAGAACAATGGGATTTTAAAGTTACATCCACACCCCAGAAATAATATGGTTTGATCCCACTTTAGCTGCCATGGCTCGATTCTATGGAATTCTGGGAAGTGTAGCTTGCTGAGGCATCAGAGCAGAGCTCTGAAATTCCCAGGATTCCATAGCACTGAGCCATGACAGTTAAAGTGGGATCAAACCATATTATTTCTGCAGTGCGGATGCAGCCAAAGTCCAAAACAGCTTGAGGGCAGCAAGTGAAGAAGACAGTCATGAATCTCCATAAACTAGGAATCACATGACTATGTGATAAATCCTTCCCATTTTTTAAAAAATGATTTGTCTCTACCTAAATAGATCTGGATATACCAGTTTGCATATACGCAGCTTACTTTAAAAAATCGTTTCCAAATGTTCTTATGAGTACATCTGAATTAGTGATCAACCATGCTCCAGCATGAAAGGGCAAGCAGCTTAGGTCTTAACCCCCAACAACAGTTAAATATTAATAAATTTGTCTAGATTGAGCCACAAGGAGCTGATGCTCTTTTTAAATATTGTCAAATATTGACAGTGATTTTTCCCTAAGTGAATGGGGCAAAAGGGAACATTTTAGATGTTTACAGGATAGGTAATGGTGTGCAGTCATAACATATTTGTGCTTATTTCTGGAACCATGAACATTTCCCAAAGTTCCTTTTTGGAAAAAGAAATAATCAAAATTGGAATTTTCAGAAGTCTATTGTATTATCTTTTACTATGGCCTTTAAAGCATTTCCATACTCATGAACTACATTTGATCCCCACCATCAATGCCAAGTACCTACAGTTGAAACCTTTCCAAAATCTAGCACATAACAAACCTCTACCCATTAAAGGCAGCTTGACATTTAATAAACTACTCAAAACTATACTTATGTTGAGTCTCCAGTATCATAAAAAGGGTCACATTTAAATTACACACTAATCCATTATTTATAGTCTTAGGGTGTAACTCAGAAATTGTAGCTCCAAACCAGAGGGATGTCTAAGCAAGAGCTGTGAAATTATATTGCAATTTTCCCAGCTATAGAGATAGATTATTCTGAGCAATATATATAATAAATAATGATGCTATGCAAACAAGTTTCCCTGAATGATGGCACATAGGGACAAAATGCTACAAATTTCAATGAAAAAGCAAGGGTGGTTTACAAGATAATGATAGTTCTTACAGACAGAAGAATGCATGTTTCTCAATCGAATGCAAGCTACAATTTAAGTCAGAAGGCTCTGCTGATAAAATGGATTACTGAAATTCCAAGTTAAAGGGGGGGGGGAATCCATAAAATTGTAAAAGAAAAATATCAGCTATTACTAATTTTGAATTGAAAATCCAAAGCATATAAAAAAAGGATTTAACCATGCATGAGGAATGCAAGCGTGTGTCAAAAAAAAAGGGAGGGGGAGGAAGATGAATGTATTACTGGAATGTAAAACAAAGAATGTCTCAGAAATGCCTGTATTTGAAGCTTGGATTGTTTTTAGGACATAATTTGCTTGTATTCTTTGGAGCAGTTATTTATTTTTTATTTTTATTTTTTGTGGGTATGTTTGAGAGCATACTGTCTGTGAATACACAGGAAGCACTAAAACAAAAGTTGAAGCATGAAAAGGAACAGGAAGGGGGTGGGAAATCTATCATTTTCTTCAACAGTGAAATCAAGCAGTATTGTTTGGGTTATCTATGAAAGATTTCATCAAGACTTCCTAGCCAGGCATGCTCACAACAGAATGTGCTGTATTAAAAGTGCTAAAATGGGTGACAATTATAGAGAACAGTTGTTAATTCAAGGATGGGAGTTAGATTTTGATGGCAATAGCAGTACTTAGGAAATTGTCCCCCTAGGAAGTACTGATTTATTCAGCTCCAGTTTGATAAGCGTATCTGTAATATATCTGACAGCTCCATGTCATTGCACACTAGTGATCCTTACTTTTATATACAATTTACAGAGATACTGCCACTGAAGTAAAACTTTGACACTGACACATACAAATTGCATTAACAATAACTTCTGTTAATGGAGGTTTAGTAATGAGCAGTTTTCCAGAAAAGAACTCTACATGATCTTTGTGGGCTCCAGAGCCCTTTCTGGGCCCAATTCAAAGTGCTTGGAAGTCGACGTGGATTGTGTCTAGACTTTCTAAAGGGCTTAGCCTCCCTCTGTGATACTGCCTGGCTCCAAGACCTTTTAGGGAGGCCTTTCTCTTCATCCTGCCACAATCACAGATGCACAGGTGTGTCTTTTGTGAAGATGGGAGGGAGTCTTCTTGTTAGCTGCTCTTACATTTGGGGGCTCAGTATTTTTTTTCAGTATCACACAGTATTTTTTTGATCACACACTATCTGCTTGGTCAGAAAGCCTCTTCTTTACCTTTTTTCCACCAGCAGGCAAACTGCTTTATGTTTAGGCAGGCCTTTGGCTCTTAACTTACTGTGGCAGAAGAGTCTTTTAAAGGTATCTGTTGTGTCTTCATACTTTAAAAACCACTTTCTAAAATACTTCCAAAACAGTATATTAAAACTGTTTTAATTTAGAGTAGAGGACAACTATGAATAGTACTGTGGCTAATGATGCAACTGGACTCAAGCCACTGGCTCAGACTCAAGCCATATGCTTTATATAGATGAAAGGAAAGTCCAACACTGCACAACACACACATTATAGGAATATGAAATGTGTGGGGTGTGAATCAGAGAAAACTAGACATAGAAAAACAAAAAATAGTATATTTAAACATTGCATTGTGGTGAATGAGCTAAAGTGGACAGAAATGGGAATTTCCAGTCACTGTTTTATTCAGGAGCTTAAAATCTAAGAAGAAATGAGATAGTATTAATAGTAAGGAGAGATGTAGCCAAAGCAGCCAAAGGATAAAATGCAAACTCTGACCAAATCATATCAATAAGACTCCAGGGAAAACCCATTAATATAACCATACTCCAAGACTATGCACCAGCTACAGAGGCAGAAGAGGAAATTGAAACATTCTGTGCTGGAGTCCAGAAGGAAATTAATCACACATCAAAACAGGACTTTTTGTTAATCATAGGTGACTGCAATGCAAAAATAGGAAACAAAGAAAATTCAAAGATTGCAAGAAAATGTGTCCCAGGAGCAAGAAATGAAGCAGGAGACAACTGATTGAATTTTGTAAGGTCAATAGTTTGTTCATTGCAACCAAAGAGGTAACTCTATACAACACTGGATGGATAGAAATCAATCAACTAAACCATTGGAAGTAATGCAGGAGGACATTACATGACCAGGTAGAAATAAAAGGATGATAGAAACAATGTACTGAAGAACTACATAAAAGAGAGAAAAGGAAGAAAGATATATTCAAGAAAGAACCATTTGAAGATGAACCCACAATTTTAGAAAGTGAAGTGGAAGGTGCACTCAAAGCACATGGCAGAAATAAATCACCAGGAATAGATGGCATATTAATGGAACTATTTCAGGCTGTAGAGACAGAATCTGCTTTAGTTCTAAGTAAAATCTGCCAACAAATATGGAAAATGCAACAATGGCTCACAGATTGGAAATGTTCAATACAGTATACAGTCGCTACTCCATATCCACAGATTCTTTTTGCATAGATTCAATCATCCACGGCTTGAAAATTTGTATTCCAAAAAGATATAAATCCCAAAAAATAAATATTGAATTTGCTATTTTATATAATGAACACAATTTCACTATGCCATTGTATTTAATGTCACTTGAGCATCAACAGGTTTTGGTATGGGGTATGTGTATCCTGGAACCAAACCCCAGCAGAAATCAAGGGCCCACTGTACATTCCAGTCCACAAGAAAGGAGACTCCAGGGATTGTAGCAATCACAGGACTATTGCATTAATGTATCATGCAAGCAAAATTATGCTCAGAATTCTAAAACAAAGCCTTTTACCATATATGGAGGTAAAGAAACTTGAGGGATCATATTGCAAACATATATTGGACATGGAGCACACCAAAGAATTTTAAAAAAATCAGCTTGTACTTTATAGATTATAGAAATACCTTTGACTGTGTACATTACAAAAAATTATGGATCGTTCTTAAACAAAGGGGTGTGCCACAACATTTTATAATTAAGATGCACAACCTGTACTCAGGACAAGAGGCTATGGGCAAGACAGAATATGGATTAATGGAATAGTTATTACTTGATCTGTTTAATTTGTACACTGAACATATATCATTGGAGGAAGGAACATCAACAATTTAAGGCATGCAGATGACACCAAACTACTAGCAGAAAATAGCAAATAATTACTGAAGAAAGTGAAGGAAGATTTGCTGTTGAACATTAAGAAAACAAAAATAATGTCCACAGATTATTTACATAACTTTAAAATAGTGCATAACTTTAAATACTCCCATGCAAGATCCTGCAAGACAAGTATATAGATAGCATGTGCCGTAAAGCAAATATAAACCAACAACTATGATTACAGCAAGGATTAAGAAGTCACTGCTAGGCATCAGAGCACCGAGTATATGATTTTGGAAACTTTGAATTATTGTAAGAAATAGTAAAAAAGCCTTTGAAACTGGTTTGAAGACTACTTTTTATTATTTCAGTGAAATAACAATCCTCTTGAGTGCTTTCTCACTGCCAAATCTGATATAAAACTAAGGAACGGGAGCCCATATTCCCAGCTTTTACATTTGGCTCCAACAGTGGAGCTTTGAGTACTTACTCAATCTTTCAGTGTTTCTTTTCTTATCTTCAAAATGGGTAGTTTTTTTGGTGCTCTATCTCACTAGGCTGCTTAAAGGATAAATGTTTTTCTTTCCACTTTTAAGATACTAAGAACTTAGAATTATTAAAGCCAAGCCAAGTGCAAGTGAGTGACGAATGTTAAACCAAGTTAATGTATTCTCCCTTGCAAGTGTTATATGTTGCAGAATCCTTTTTTTTTTTTACTGAATAACTGGTGTGTCCTGTTTCTCAACTGAGGAAGCCTTTTTCCACATCAAGAGCCTTGCCATGACTATAAAATATTTAAGTCTGATAACTGACATGATCACAAGGATCCCTGAAAAAATGTCAGCAATCAGAGTATTCCTACTGAGAAAATTAATTTAGAAAAAGTGTCAAAAATATCTGCTGCAATTAATTTTCATGTGAAAGTGTGAATTTCTTAAATCTGTGTGATGTGGCAGCTAACAAGGCCAATACAATTCTAGGCTGCATCAATAGAAATATAGTATCTAGATCAAGGGAAGTAATAGTGCCACTGTATTCTGCTCTGGTCAGGCCCCACCTGGAATATTGTGTCCAGTTCTGGGCACCACAATTCAAAAAGGACATTGAGAAACTGGAACATGTCCAAAGGAGGGTGACTAAAATGGTGAAGGGTCTAGAAACCATGCCCTATGAGGAACAACTTAGGAAGCTGAAGATGTTTAGCCTGGAGAAGAGAAGGTTAAGAGGTGATATGAAAGCCATGTTTAAATACTTGAAGGGATGTCACACTGAGGAGAAAGTAGATGCTAGCTACAGGAAAAGAGATTTCACCTCAACATTAGGAGGAATTTCCTGACAGTAAGGGTTGTTCGACAGTGGAACACACTCCCTCGGAGTGTAGTGGAGTACTCTTCCTTGGAGGACTTTAAAGAGGGGCTGGATGGTCATCTTCTGGACCCAGCGCGTAAAAAAATTGCACACGCTTGAGCCCCATTGAAAATAATGGGGCTCTTGCATGGCGTGGTGGTGACCATTCGCCTCGGGCATGCACCCCATTAGTTTTAATGGGACACGCCGCCCCTTGCGCCCCGCGAGTTCCCTCGCGGCGTTCAGTGTATGCTGAAAGCCACGTATGGTGCATCTGTGTATGACGCGGGCACACTGTATAAGGCGCTTTTCAAGTTAGTGTTACCAATGTTGAAACAGCCTATGCAATTATCATTGGCAATTGTGACATGTGGCTTTAATACCAGTAATGCCACTTTTGGAACTGGTTGAAGTTGTGTATGTGGTACTGCTTCTGTAATAGAACACTGATTCAGACTGCGACCTAGTTTTTGTAGAAATAAAGGCGGGGTACAGACCGCCGCTTTGCGGCGGTCTGCCGCCGCCGCCAGTAGGTCCGCGGGGGAGCCGGAGCCTGCACACGGCCCGACTCCCGCGTGGACCGAAAAAGAAGCTCCAAAATGGAGCTTCTTTTTCTGTCGCGTTTGCGACGTAGCGAGGCGCCAGGGGCGCGCTCGCTACGTCACAAGCGGCGCGACGCATACGGACGCTCAGCGTCCGATACGCAAAGATGGCGCCGGCCATGTAGAAGGGCCGGCGCCATCTTGTACGGACGGAGTCCGTACTAGGCCCAGGGGCGTCTATAAGAGACACCTCTTTTTTAAAATGGGACGTCCAGAGGACGTCCCAAATGGCGGTGCAGAAAGCACCAAAGATTGATCACTGTTATTTAAGCAGTGGGTGATGAATCTTGCCTGTGACTCCGGTCCGGTGGCAAATGGATGAAGACGCAGGTTATCTCCCCAACGCAGGAACAGAGCGAAGCTCCAAACACAAGCTTTCAGCTTGCTTGGAAGAGTCTCTGGAGAAACAGCTGCTAGATCAAAGAATCACACTCCAGCAGTTCACTGTTAAGAGGGCTTTATTATTTTGTTACAAATAACATGAGCTAATCACCACTAAACAAAAACTCTTACCAACCGATGCACCACACTATCTCAAAATCCCACAGCACAGCGTTTTTGCTTATGTACAGAATTACGAGGAGGCGACCTCTAAGCCCAGTCTCTTCTTATACAAGTTGCTATGCACCATAGACACCAATCCCTCTTCAGACTGAAGACATAGCATATTTACATTTAGTCCTGCTCAGTTGACCTTGAGCATTTGGCTGCTGCTCTGTACTCCAGCTGTAGCCAATTTAGGCTCCTGCAACCATTGCCACATCTGAACATTTTCACCTTCAATATATTAACAATAGTAATAATAATGATGGAAAGTACAGGTCCAGGGATTGCTTTTTTGTATCATAGAAATGGATTTTCATCCAGTTGCTGCATTGCTGGTGCTGTCTTTTCTCCCTCTCCATTCCTCTTGTTGGGAAGGTAGATAAGGTTAATGGCTGATGCATTTTCCTAAAGTGTGTTTCTCACTCTGGCAATACTGCCCTTTAAAATATGGAATAACTTCACAATAGTCACATAAATAATAGTTTACCAGAGACCTTCACAAAGGTTGCCATTGCTCTTGCCTCTGGGAATATTTTCTTCAAAATGTTGGATGGGACTGAACAAACAAACATCTTGCCTTTTAAAAAAACACAATGTACCAAAGCATTTCTTTGGATATAACTAGGACAGGTGAAAAAAGGATGCAAATGACATAAACAATGGCAATGGCTCACAAAGAAATATAATGGAAAATACATTGATAAAACTGCCTAGCCTTTAAAAAAAATTATTATTAAAGCAAATATTTCTCCTGACAAAAGTCTTGGGGGTTGTCTTACACAGGCAATGTACTCAGTTCATTTCCAGTTCTGTAGGAACACACAATGTACATCACCTATTTTAGGCATTAATATGAAAGTTTAAAAAAATTACTTTTTACTCCTTTGTTTTATAAAAAAACTGGATTTTAAAATATGTTAGGATCAGGGTAGAATCAGGGTAGGTCAGCTAACTGGAGGATAAGACTAGTCTGGCAAGCTTTGTGTGTGTCACCATATATATATATATATATATATATATATATATATATATATATATATTAGAGAGAGAGAGAGATTCCATATTTTATAAACTTTGTACATGCAGGCATCCCTCTGTATTTGCAGGGGTTGGAGCACCCAGTCACATGTGAGCTCCCTCATTCATTTGATCATTTGCTCACTTGGAGTGGGGAGAAGATAGCCCAATCTATTATTACCTCCATTAGTTCCATTACACTGTGGGGAATAAAGCTGACCATCTTCTTGTCTCCAATTGCCAGCAACGTAGTGCTTATTCTGGTTGCTGCCACACACAAACACCCCCCAGCAGAGCCCAGCAATTGGTGGAGGATAGACTGGGCTACACGCACATCGTCTTTGATTTCAGAGCAATCTCACCAATAGGTGTCTGCTGGGGAGTGGGCAACAGCTATCAGAGTGGGGTGCTTTGATTGTGAATTCCTGCATGGCAGGGGGTTGGACTGGATGGCCCTTGTGCTCTCTTCCAACTCTCTGATTCTATGATTCTATGAAGCACTCCATTGTCAGCAATCATAGTAAAGGAGAGGGGCAGCTTCTCTCCTCTATGTGTATGTCTCTGTGTGTAAGGGGACATTAAAAACACATTTTTTAAAAAATAAATCAACAGATAGTCATGGCAGGGAGGAGACATTTAGATCTCCCGACCATCTTCATTATCACACACAGGGATGCAGAGGGAGGGAGAGGACTGAATGAAGGAGGCAACAAATTAGAGTGCAAGCTAGCAAGATTGATAGGTAAATAACGAGACTATTCGTTGATAGGTTTTAGCATGCTGGGTAGGAAAAAGGGGCATCCCTTTTGTACTGATTTGAATTTGGACACAAGAACTGTCTGGCAATCATCCCAACTTAAATCCAGCTTATTTTAATTAAAGGTAGCACTAAATGGGGTCACTGCAGGGTCACTGAAGGCCAGGAAAATATAAGGTGAAGCTTTTTTTCATCATTGTGGTACAACCCCTTTGTTTGCTTTAATAACTTACTGTATTTTCTGGCGTATAAAACTACTTTTTAACCCAAGAAAATCCTCTCAAATTTCGGTGGTCGTGTTATACGCCGAGTGTTGTCTTATAGGGCAGGTGCTGAAACTTCCGAGCCGGACTGGAGAATCTGTGGTTGCCGCATATGGTGGGGGGAACTCAAAAACAGCCGCAGCCACATCCCCGCCGTATGCGGTGATCATATGAAAGCAGCTACCGCTCTGATAGTCTTGGAGGCAGGGAAGGTAGGGCAGGCAGGGAGAGCTGACCAATCCAAGCAGGCTTTGTATACAACAAGGTTTCCTGCTAAATACCTGCATGTCAAAAGCTTTTGAATTAAAATTACCATATTGAAATCAAATCTGATGTTTTTTTAATTTTTATTTGGTGTGCATTGGAAGAGGGGTAGTCTTATAAGGTGAGAGTATATCCCAAACTCTATATTTTAACTGGAAAAGTTGGAGGTCGTCTTATACGCCCAGTCGTCTTATACGCTGGAAAATACGGTATTTAACATTTCAGTAGTAAGAAGAAAATAATAACATCTTACATCTTTCTATGACTTGTTTTTTTATGTGGGGGTGGGGGCCCGGAACAGATCCCCCGCGTAAAAAAAGGGCACACTGTATTTCAGTGGGTAGATATGAGCCACCTACTAAACTGTTTTAAAATGTACAGTCATGGAATCATAGAATCATAGAGTTGGAAGAGACCACAAGGGCCATCCAGTCCAACCCCATTCTGCCATGCAGGAAATCCAAATCAAAGCATCCCCGACAGATGGCCATCCAGCCTTTGCTTAAAGTCCTCCAAGGAAGGAGACTCCACTACACTCTGAGGGAGTTTGTTCCACTGTCGAACAGCCCTTACTGTCAGAAAATTCCTCCTAATGTTGAGGTGGAATCCAATTATGTAGTCTATTTTATTCCTATAGTGGTCATTAGGTGATGTCCATGTATGCAGTCATCCCTTTAGTTGTCTGAAAACCGTGTTTGTAATGAACAAACTTTTGGCCTCACAAAATTCAGATGCTCTCCTGCTTCATTTTTTGATCCTAGGCCCAATTCTCCCAACAGTGTTTGGTTCTACTTTATTTCTCACTTTGGTATTCCAAATGCTTGTGATTGTCAGCATATCCTGTTTTGGTGTCTGTCTGTTATCTCCTGGATGTCAGCACAGAATATTTCAATTTCTTCCTCTTCTACCTCTGTAGTTGGAGCATAAACTGGGATTATAGTTATATGGGTTTTTTTGGAGTCTTATGGCTATTATTGGGTTTTCATTATATGCTTTGTTTACTTTTCCAACATTTCTCCTCACTATAAATGTCACTGGATTTCTTTTTAAAGTTTCACTTCCTGAATAAAACTGATAATGTCCCTTAGTGATAACTGATAATGTCCCATTCCTGTTCTTTGTAGTTCACTCACCTCAAATGTTGTAACATGTATATGTTCCATTTCTTATTTTACAATATCCAACTTTCCCCAATTCATGCTTCTCACATTCCCTGTTCCTAATATATATGTTGTGCAGCTTTGGAAAAATGAGACCAGGAGTAGACTGTGGCATCAACTATGAGCAGATAGTATAAAAGAATTAGAGTAAAACTAAACAAGAGCACTAAACTATCAACATGGCAAAAAACAACCTGAAGAACATTACTGTTGAATTTAAAGATGATGTAAAAATTAGATATGACGATTAAGCCTAATTGACTGGGAGCCAGAAGGTACCTGGACTGAAGCCAGGGACATTGTTAGGCAAGAATGCAGAAGACATTATTAATGGTAAAAAGAGAGAGAGAGAGAGAGAGAAGCCCCATTGAATATCAAGGTCAGGATCATTCATATCACCATTGTTCATTATTTCTGTGTATAGTTGTAAAAGATGGACAGTGAAGAAAGCTGATAGAAAGAGAAGCACACATTTGTTATGTGGTGCTTGAGGAGAGTTCTACAGATAGTGCAGATTGCTAAAAGATGAATGGGTCATACAACAAATCAAACTGAACTCTCCCTAGAAGTCAAGATGACTTTGGACATATGAGAAGATATGACTAATTAGAAAGCACAATAATATTGGGTAAAGTGGAAGGCACCAGGAAAGATCACACTACAGCTGAATAGACTCAATCAAGGAAGCTACAGTCCTGAGTTTGCAAGACGTGAGCATGGCTCTTGAAACAAGGATACTTGGAGGATTCCATAAATTGAAGTTAAACTGAGAGCAATTAACAACAAATATGAGGAACAAATCCCAGGGCATAGCAGAGATTTGGTAAATCGTTTCACCTTGAACTCTTGAGTATAGCTCCCCATCATCTAAAATAATACAAGTAATACAAAACCTCCCAGTTTATAACTTGAAACCCACTTAAATGTTCTGAATGGTGGAGAATTCTTCATTTTCATACTAAAAACCCAAAATATGTTTTTTTTTTAACAGCATAGGCATAACATAGTGGCTGGTTCAGACTATGCTAACAAAAGAAAGAATGCGTTGAATGTTTTTCTTTTTATTTTAGACTGCGAACACATAGCTTTGGTAGTCTGTACACCATTTCCCTTGCTCTTTTTTAAGCAGCAAACTCTAGTGAACATATGCACACACACATAAAATACCATTCACTATTTTTACATTCCTTTATGAGAGCTTCACCTTTAAAAGTTGACACTGGGACCTGATTTTTTTTTAACAAAACCAAATCATAGCCTTGCGCTTCAGCTGTCTTTATTTCTATTAACATGTTTCTTTCCCCCATATTTATTAAATGTCATAGCAAAAAAACTGACAAATGTGTATCAAATAAAGGCCCTGAAATATCATCAATCAGGTATTTTCATTACTGCCAATCATTTGGAGGCAGGAACATGATAACCTTTTAAAATGTTTGTTCATGCACACTGGTTTTTGCCATTTTATCTGAAATCATTTAAAGTGCCTTTCCTTCTTTAACCTGACCTATAACTACATTCCCCAAATCCATTCTGCACATTTGCACACATACATGGTATATGAGACATATAGGCTGCACTCCTCCAATAACTGTCACTTTATACACTTAAGAATATCTGGGATAAAGAGCAACAGAAACAAGTTCTTCTCTGCATGATTAAGGGTGAACTTACTAGTAATTTCACAATTCTGAAACCACACTCTTGAATTCTTGCTTGGAGGGTTACTGTGTTTTTGTTGTTTGGGTTTTTAATGCTTGGTCTACTCCAAGGAAATACTGGGAAACCACAACATTTTGAGTAGCTGTGCTGGTTAATAGAACAAAGGGGGAATTGTGCCAACCACCCTTTTCCAACCTCTGCAAATGAAATCAGTGCCATAAATGTCTAATTATGTGCAAAGGTTGTGATGAGTTGGGGCTTGGGGTGAAATCAGATCCAGTACAATTAAGATTCCAGGAAATCTGTGTAGGTTCTGTTACTAGCTATAGTCTACTGTCCTGTTTGTGTACATTAACTTTAACATAAATTTTTAAACTCTTTAGAGCAAAGAGATCAAAAAGATCCAGAAAATGAATTGAAAGATGGTAGTGTTTTAGTAATGAAGTTAATACAATTCATTACTATTTGTTTTGTTATTATTATGTGCCTCTAAGTCAGTTCCACTTTATGGCAACTCTATCATACAGTTTTCTTGGCAAGATTTATTCATAGGAGTTTTGCCATTCTTTTCAGCAATGTTTCAGATGAGTACATTTAATATAAAATATTCAACTTTAGGGAAATTGCCTCTGTTGTGTGTGTGTGTGTGTGTGTGTGTGTGTGTGTGTTTGGGAGGGGGGGGGGGGGGGGGGGAGGGGAAAGAAAGGGATGCCGTCTAGCCCAAAAAGCCCACAAAAAGTATGTCAATAAATTCAGTAGTGAATTTATTCTGGTGTGAGTCTAAAACTAAGTACTAATTTTATTTACTGATGTAATGATTTTGAGAAGGTCAGCCAGTGCAATGGCACTGAATTAATCAATTGCTGGCATTTTCATGAAACTACTGAAAAAATAATAATCAGGCTGGGCTAAAGTTTATGAGGACTTTATTTGCAACAGGGTTAGTATTAAATCACTGACAAGTGGCTTTAGGCACAAAGAAGCAACATTAGAATAGTATTCTTGCTCTGGAAGACAGATGGAAAGAGTTAACATTCTTTCATTTTCAAGAAACCCCTGGAAAAATATTATGTCTCTCTCTCTCTCTATATATATATATATGTGTGTGTGTGTGTGTGTGTGTATCACAAAGTGGTGGGAGAAATGAGATTCCTTGAGGCTTTTACAAAAACTGACAGACAATTTCCAAGTTGGATTTTTGAAATAGGAACTAGAGATGGAGCCTGTCAGAAGCTGTCATGAAGCATGCATCCATGCTGCCATAGTTGCCAAGAAAATGCCTAGACAATGCTTGGAAGCTTATTTTAAACTTGCAAGTTTTGTTGCTTTGATATATCAAATATAGTCAGGAAACCTGGACAATGAGATAGTAGTATTTCTGTGTATTGGCAGAGGATTTAATATAAAATATATAAAGTATTTTCTTTTTAAAAGACACAGACCCAAGCATGAGAAGTCCATTGCACATTACACAAAAGCAGAAGCTTACATCTTTAGCAGTTGGTAGTTTGTAGAGACTTATTTTCTCTTTTTACCATGTTCAAATCAGTTTAAATCAAAAAGTGACAGCAGCAACCATTTTTAGGTGTGAGACTGTGTTGCCTCACAACAGAGATTTTCACACAGTGATGGGAGAGGGATAGGATCACTCTCCCATCCTTATCCCGTCAGTGGCCCGAGTGAAAGTGATAGAGCAAATCACTTTCACATGAAAACAGGCCAAAAAATGTTTTTAGCTGTACAGTACACTGAAAGTGCTTTCAGCCGTCATTGCAATAATGGGTTCTTCCATTATTACAAAAAACTGGAAATGGTGACTGAAATTGCTTTTTATCCAGCATTCATGTGAAAGTGATTGCGCTGTCACTTTCTCTGGTGCTTCCCGAGTGGCTGAATGCTTATGAGTGAAAGTGATTCATGTGATCAGTTTCAATCGTGCTTCCCTGCTAGGTCAAGTCCAAGTCGTTTGTGAAAGTCTTTCCCACAATCGGGTGGGAAGGACAGGACAGGGACAGGACAATGACGCTCCATCCCTAGTGTGATAATCTCCAATGTGTCTGAGGAAAGAAACTGAGGAAAGATATCCAGAGTTAGCGGGGAGGGGGGTTCCAGCAGGCACTAATTAAATAGATGCCCTGAGGCCTTGCTATTCAACAACAAACCAAGACAGAGATTCCACTGTAAATCACTTCCTCTCAACCAAGAGTCACACAGAATATATATACCCCACTCACTTCCATGCAGGCATTATCTGGTCATGCCAGCCACAGATGCTGGTGAAACATCAGAAATAAACTCTTCCAGAAAATGTCCACATAGCTCAAAAAGCCCACAAAAAACTATGGCTGCTGGCCATGTAAGCCCTTGACTTCCCAAACTGTATAGCTTCCTTCCACAAACACACTGTGAGACAAGATGGCCCTTGACAGAAAGAAGGGCCCGAAAGGTGAAGGAAAAGCATCTGCAAGTGAATGACTGCTTTAAAAAGTAAATATTCTGCCCCAGAAGGTCCCCTTAATATCTTCAGATAGAATTCAAACAAATAGCCAACTCATGTTGGGAGAAAAGTCAGAAAAGCTAAAGCACAGAATGAGTTCAGGCTTGCTAGAGAGGCTAAAAACAATAAAAGGGGCTTTTTATACCAAATCAGCATTTTCTGTGCAGCCTGCACAACAATGGCGGGAATTATGCACAGAATATATGCTTAACGGTAAATAGTCTTCAAAAACTGTGCAATTATCTGAAGACTTTCTTGCAATGAGAAACCCCACACAAAATTATTTGTTATTTCCTTTGAGAATATAATTAGTGAAACATCATCCCTAGTTTACATAACCTATATATCTGAGTTCTCTGCGACTGAGGCCACTAAGCATAATAAGACTGGGCTAATAAAAATGTGGTCAAATTGGGATTCAAACCTGCTTTTTGTAGCCTCTGCTTTATTAATCTCTTCCATGCCACTTGTGATGCACTATGTGGGGGGGGGGGGGGTGCCTTGTCGGTCTATAATTTAGATCCAAAACACACTGCAGAAATAATCCAGTTTGAGACCGCGTTAATGGCCCAATTAGCCTTCTCTGTCAGAGAGCTCTGGTGCAATAATACACTACAATTCCCAAGATTTCTTAGCAGTGAGTTAAAGCGATCTCTAATTGGATTATTTCTACAGTGTGTTTTGGACATTAGTGTTTACTTGAGTGGAAGTTCAGGTACAATCTTCTCATCCTGTAAATTAGCATGAAGTGAGTTGATCAGGAGACCTGTTACAGACTGCCAAAATAAAGCTGCTTGGGGTCTCTTTGGAGGTATGCTATTTAAATGATGCATGGGTCCTAAGAGTCCGGAGTTCGCGCCAAAGCCACACTCCATTCCTAAGCACTGGAGTGCAGCTTTGGTGCAGCTTCCGGATTCTTAGGATGCATGCATCATTTAAATAGCATACCTCCAAAGAGACCCGAAACAGCTTTATTTTGGCAGTCTGTAACAGGCCACAATTTCCTAACTTTTAGGGCTATATATTTCAACAATAACCTTTCGCTTTCAACTATTTCCCCTACTTATTCTATTTTGTATTTGTTGTACATTGATTTTCATTGCTTCCTTTTTAATTGCCTCCTACTTATCACTTCTTGTGTTAGAATAGCATCCTTTTCAAACCTCTGTGTTTGTAATGTAAAAACTATAGTCTAATAATCTGCACTGTTTTTTTTCTAAAGCATGAAAATGAATTGAAAGCTGGTCTCTAAACCTAGTTCATTGATTTTGTTGGCTTGTGGTTTAATCTCTGTGTGTCCATTCATTCATCTATCCCATCCCAGTTTCACAAAACTCAATATAGGGTTATGCAACCTAATCAGGTTCACTTCTGAATAGATGGAGCCACCAGAAGCAGAAATGAGGAAAGTTCATCTTTTTCTAGTTACTTTAAAAGTTGAAGAATTTTAAGGGGGATTCTGACCAGGTTTTCTCAATTTTTATGTCATTCTGTTATTTTTACTAAGTTTCTTCTTCTTCTTCTTTTTAAAAAGCAATGAACAGTAACAAAAGGCCATTAATAATGCAGTAAGTACCAAAGCAAGATAATTAGTTACTTGAGGTAGCTAGGGTATTTATAATAAGTTACTTCCTTGAGTTCTGCAATGAGTTATATAATAATAATAATAAAAGTTTTATTTATATGCCGCCCTTCCTCCGATCAGGGCGGCTCACAACATATTAAAACATACAAAGTTAAAAACACAGCTAAAACAAAACAGCAGTAAAATGCCCCATAGCCCAGCCTCTTGGCCACGGAAGAGGAGGGAGGCCCACAGGATATTTATTCGGGGAATGCCTGCTGGAATAGAAAGGTTTTGAGATCCTTCCTAAATTGGGCCAGGGTAGAGGACGAGCGGAGCTCGGTGGGCAGCACGTTCCAAAGGGCTGGGGCAGCTATGGAGTAGGTCCTCCGAGTCGTGGAGACTAACCTAGCCCCAGGCACCTTCAGTAGCTGCTGCCCGGACGTTCTGAGGGTGCGAGGCGGAATGTACGGGGAGAGGCGGTCCTTTAGGTATCCTGGGCCCAAGCCATTTAGGGCTTTATAGGTAATTACCAACACCTTATATTGGGCTCGGAAGCGAATGGGCAGCCAATGGAGATCCCTTAAAACCGGTGTTATGTGGCTGGTCCTGGAGGCACCAGTGACCAGCTGGGCTGCCATGTTCTGCACCATCTGAAGCTTCCGAGTTTGGTATAAGGGTTGCCCCATGTAGAATATAATGGCATGAATTGTAGAGTTGGAAGAGACCGCAAGGGTGTCAGAGTGCGGGACCAGAATCCTGGACAATCAACCAGTCGGCTTGATTGATAAATCAACAGCACTTTATTGATAGTTCCAGAATCAACAATTCCACATCACTCAGCTTCATAGCTGAGACTGACCCCTCCCAGCCAAACCAATGCATAAATCCCCCCTGAGCCAAACTACTCCACCCTTAGCAAAAGCCCGCGCAACAGGACCCCTCCTTCCCTTCACTAGTTCCTATCTTCCATTCCTTTTCCCTGAGCTGCTATTCTCACAGAAACGAAACTGCATTCCCAGCCTCTGCGAGCCAGATCCTCAAGGACACCAGATAGCCCACACCTGGTCCAGCCTAGCACTACATATCACTATCTCTAAAGCCTAGCTAAAGCGCAACCCATCCCCCCAGCATCCACAGGTACAATACATCAAAGAGAATACATCAGGATTCTTAACACCCTGCCATGCAGGAACTCTCAATCAAAGCATCCCTGACAGATGGCCATCCAGCCTCTGTTTAAAGACCTCTAAGGAAGGAGACTCCACTACACTCTGAGGGAGTTTGTTCCACTGTCAAACAGCCCTTACTGTCAGGAAGTTCCTCCTAATGTTGAGGTGGAATCACTTTTCCTGTAGTTTTCATCCATTGTTCCGGGTCCTAGTCTCTGGAGCAGCAGAAAACAAGCTTGCTTTCTCCTTAATATGGCATCCCTTCAAATATTTAAACAGGGCTATCATATCACCTCTTAACCTTCTCTTCTCCAGGCTAAACATCCCCAGCTCCCTAACTCACAGGGCATGGTTTCCAGACCCTTCACCATTTTAGTCGCCCTCCTTTGGACACTCCAGTTTCTCAGTTGTGGTGCCCAGAACTGGACGCCCCTTTGTAACCCTAGCACGCGCGGAGCACTTTTAGGCCTGTCTGTAATGGGCCTAAGATGATGAAATATAAGACCTGCTTATCAAATTGGTAAGACGTATATTAATACTGAAGAAAATGGGATCAGAATTCAAAATGACATGGACAGATTGGAGTGCTCGGACAAAACTAGCAAAATGAATTTCAACTAAGATAAATGTAGGGTACTACATCTGGGCAGCAAAAATGACATACACAAATATAGGATGGGTGACACCTGGCAGTGTAAAAAAGATCCAGGCTACCTGTAGTCTACTAAGTGTCAAGTGGTATCCAAAAAAAGCCAGTATAATTCTAGGCTGCATTAAAACGGGTATTGGGTCCAGATCAAGTCATGCCATTATATTCTACTTTCTACTTCACTTAAAATTCTGTACTCAGCTTGGAGTACCACAGTTCAAGAAGGATACTGACAAGCTTGAAAAAAGTACAGGGAAGAGTGACCAAAATATTCATAGTTCTGGAAAGTTCTGATTCTTCCAGTCATGACCATATAAAACATCATTTCCCCATATTTCTGTTATAATTTTTCATCTAAAATTATATTTAATGAATACATTTTTGGATCCTTTTCTATCCTTTCCTGTAAAATAATTTGGATTAATTTATGAATTTCATTCCAATATTTTAATGCTATTTCACATATGAAAAAGGGTACCAATTTTCCTCCCACATTTCCAACATATATTATTAACATTTTTAAACATTTTTGCTAATTTGGTGGGTGTATGATACGAACAGAGATACATTTTGTAACAGTTTTCTTTATAGTTGGAACTTAAAGTATATTTCATTTGTTTCATCCAGGTTTTCTGCCATTGGTGTAAGTCTATATTTTGTCCCTGAGTGACTTTCCTATTAATGGAAACTTTGCATTAATAGGAAAGTCATTCTCTCTGAATGATTCCAGGATTCTTGAGGGAGCTGACAATTCCATCATGCTGGGGAAGTGCGCCTGGCGTTCATACACTTGCGCTTCCTAATGTTTCCTTGGCGATTGGCAGATGGTAAGATCCTGTGTTATAATCTTCTTCTCAAAAGGGAAACAGTTAACTGCAACATATCTCAAAAAAGCTACTGTATTTGAATATGATACGGTTGCATATATATCATGTCCTTCATTTCTAGAAATACCAACTGTTAAACAGCATACCACTAGGAAATTTATGTTTTTTGAAAATGTATTATGATAAATATTAAAAAGGAAACTAAAAGCCAGTACTGATGTCATACCTGAGCAAAGCTCTTCAACTCCTCCTGGTCAAATATAATGGAACTGAAACATCCACCAACATTATGCATGAAAGATATTGTCAAAGTGTTATATGTAATGTGAAGTCGAAGGCTTTCATTGCTGGCATCCATAGTTTTTTGTGGGTTTTCGGGCTATGTGGCCATGTTCTATAAGAATTTATTCCTGATGTTTTATCAGCATCTGTGGCTGGCATCTTCAAAGAAGATGCCAGCCACAGATGCTGGCAAAACATCAGGAATAAACTCGTATAGAACATGGCCACATAGATGCCAGCCACAGATGCTGGCAAAACGTCAGGAATAAACTCTTATAGAACATGGCCACATAGCCCAAAAAAACCCACAAAAAACTATGTTCTATGTAATTTGAAAAAATAATATCTTTTTTAAAAAATTGCTACTCTGTTTTTGAGTTTCTCCAGGGTGGGAAGAATGTATAGGCCTCATTAACTCCTTCACTTCTCATCTCACACTAGTATTTTTCTATATGGGAAAGTGAGAGCAAAGTAGTATTTATTTATACAGTTCATTAGAGGTCCAAATTGCTCACAACATCATCAAGCAGATGGCCCAAAAGGGCTGCCACTGGGCCGCATTGGAGTGGGGCGTGCACATGACGCATGTCCCAAATATGACCAGAAGCTGCCCCATGTGTGGCTCATTTCCAAAGGGCCAGTCCAAAACCAGCCTGAAAAGGAATGGAAAAATCTGCTCCTTTACGGCAGGCCAGTTGGGGACCATGGAGGCAGCCCAAATCGGGGCCAGGCACATGCAGCTGTTGTGGCCCTGATGCAAATGGGCCTCTCACAGTTCTGCACAGTCCTTTTGGGCCATCTGTTTCACCACAATGTTTCAGGGAAGTTCTCATCACCAAGAAAGGAACTCTGCTTCAATTTCCAAAGATACAGAATGTTTTAGGAATCATCCAATTTCAATTTGGCCAAATCTGATGCGAAATTCTACCAACTAATCTGTACTTTGGAACAAATTAAGCTGCTCTTGCTGAAGACCTTGGCTGCCTACTTGCTTCTCAGCTTGACTACATGTGTGTTTTGCATCTGCTTGTTTCCCAAAACCAAAGCAATGACAGTTCCTCATCTGAAAAAAACAGGGAGGAATTGGTCCTTTAGCTATGCACCCAGTACATCACCTTAAGGGTTCCAATGACTCAGTATCTTCAAGAGCATATATTTTCCAAGGCAATATGCAATGTAATTTTTTTCATAGCACATAATCTTTATATAACATTTTTAATGTTCAAAGCAATACATGCTTGTTATCCTAATTTTCATGTACAACTACCCTTCATAGAATGCCAGTATTATTGTATCATCTAAATACTGGAAATGGGGAACTGTTTCTAAAAGAATATCTTTCCTAATGTAAGTGCAAATACAGCTGAAACAAGATAGGGATGTCTGGTTTGCAGCTCAGTCTCTTGGGAAAGACATTTCACTTGTTTTACTGGCTTGCTTTTCTGACTAGTAATCAGACAGCACTGGAAATGCAATTCTAGCAGTTTTTGTCAGTCAAATGCCAGACTCCTTCACATGCTGCATTGCACAGTATCTGCAGGCAAGCAGTCAACTCTCAGAGGGAAAAGGAACCTGGTGTACCTTGAAATATGGGTGCTGTGTACATTTAATAAAGCAGTTACTGGACAAACCAACACCTCCAGGTGATAAGGAGGAAATAATATATTCCACACACACGCAAACTACTGACAAATAGCTATAGAAAAGGTTGTCTCTATTATGTTTAATTTCATTTTCACACCTCTGCTGTTTCACATATCTTTAACCCCATGCCAGACTTTCACTAAAATTGATATATGTTAAACATATTCAATAATGCCATATCAGTTAGGAGGTGCCAAATCATTTTTAGGATCTATACCAATTATATATATATATATATATATATATCATATACACTCACTATAGGTCCTATCTCTTTGGAAGGTTCCAGATGGTGAGGCTGGGGGACAGCTGCTCTCATAAAAGAGAGCTCACATCGGGTGTCCCCCAGGGCGCCATTCTGTCCCCCATGCTATTTAACATTTACATGAAGCCGCTGGGAGAGATCATCCGGAGCCATGGAGCGTGGTGTTATCAGTACGCTGATGACACCCAGATCTATCTCTCCATGTCTCTGACTGATACAGTAGCTAAGGACGGCATCTCTCCTCTGGACGCCTGTCTGGGGGCAGTAATGGGCTGGATGAGGAAAAACAAACTCAGACTGAATCCAGAGAAAACAGAGGTACTCATGATAGGTGCTCCGAACCTAGACAGGGAAATTTGTCATCTGATCCTGGATGGGGTTAAACTTCCCCTAAAGGACACAGTTCGTAGTTTGGGAGTACTCCTGGATCCATCTCTGCAGTTATCATCTCAAGTGGATGCAATGGCCAGGAGTGCTTGGTACCAGCTTCGGCTGATACGCCAACTACGTCCCTGTCTGGATCGTAAGGACCTAGAAAGTGTAGTACATGCACTGGAAACCTCTCATTTGGATTTCTGAAATGCGCTCTACATGGGACTACCTTTGTATCAGGTTCAGAAGCTTCAATTGATTCAAAACGCTGCAGCCAGATTGATCATGGGGACAGCTAGATCTGACAACATAACACCCGTATTAAAATCTCTTCACTGGCTGCCAATTCGTTTCTGGTCCCAGTACAAAGTATTGGTTATTACCTTTAAAGCCCTAAATGGCTTGGGCCCGAGTTACTTGAGGGAACGCCTCTCCCTGCATAATCCACCCCGCACACTCAGAACAACAGGAAAATTATTACTCAATCATCCCAAGGTGAGATTGGTGACTACCCATCAAAGGGCTTTTACAGCAGTAGCGCCTTCTCTCTGGAATGGTCTTCCAGAAGAGATCCGCCTCAGTGGAACAGTGGAAGCTTTTAAAAAGGCATTAAAAACCTACCTCTTCCTACAAGCTTACCCTGCCAACTCCTTGTAATAAAAGTTTTCCCCTATTGACTACTATGTATATACCCCTGATTTTAATATTTTTGAATTGTATGCTTTTAGATAACGATACTGGATTTTAAATTGTATTAATGTTTGTTAATTTGGTTTTAATGTGCAATTTCATCTTTTATTGTATCCATTTTATCTGCTGAACACCGCTTTGATCTATAGGAAAAGCAGTATATAAATAAACAATTTAATTATTATTATATTATATTATAGGAAAGTCAAGCAGAGTTAGCCAGGTTTCTGGGAAATTTTTGTTTTACCAGGTTTCTGGGAAATATTTGTTGTGAATACTTGTGCAATGTACTGTTTTGACATTTCTAATGTACAACCATATCATCTGAACTATGACAACAAACTCAGTTTGTCAATTATAAGATATTATTATATACAGGCACTTGAACTGGACAGCATGTTGATCATTCTGGAAACTATGTGACTTCAATGATAAGTAACTACACTTGCAGATTTTACAGATCATCTAGCAAAAATAATGCAGTATTATTTCTGAAGAATCAGAAAGGCCTTTGATTTACTGTTCTGGATGCTCCCCTCACCCCCTATGTAACTTCAGGTGCTCACTGTTATATGAGTACATATACAATGACTGCAATCCTATGAGTTACCTCCAACTAGAGTAGACCCACTGAATCTTTTGTTGAATGGTGAGACAATATGTAGATTAATCCCACTGATTCAATGGATCTTCTCTAGTTGTGATTATGAGTGGTGGAGGAGAAAGGACATGCCTAAAGGTATTTTGTTTCCTTTCAAATGCAACCATAAATTTGTAAAATGGCATACAATGCCACCCTTATGCTCATGCATACAAGTCAGCCCAGATAAACATGTGCAGGCCCTTGCTTAGAAATGTTAGCTTTATCAAGGTTCACTTGCTTCCCTCAACATTCCTCACAGTTTTGCCCAAGAAAGAACCTATATATTTCTTCTGGAATTTTTCCTCCATGAAATCCAGTGATAATTTTCTCAGAGCAGCTTTATCATAGTCATGTGCTCCCCATTCCTAAGTACTAAGAAATCCATGGCAGCATTTACAGATAAGCCTTGTCTTTTCAAACTTTTTTTTTTCTAATTTTCTTTTTGAAAGTACAGGGATTATGGGTTTGTAAAAACAACAGCAACATTTTCAAAACAAATATTCATGCAAGTACTGCTGCTCTCAAAGAAAACCTAGGCCTTGTACACACACACAGGAAGCAACATCCTGGCGGTGCTAGTAGGGCTCGGGAGCATGCAGACTGTAAGCCTGAGGGCAGGGAACTGTCTAATTAAAAATAATAATTGTAAGCTGCTCTGATAGCCTTTAGGGCTGAAGGGTGGGGTATAAATACCATAAATAAAATAAATAAATAAAATAAATGCACCAACCACATACTCCCGAGCTCTACTATGTGCAGGTGGTGCCATAATTGTATGGCACCGCCCACATGGGGGGCGTGTCTATGACGTGTGGGCATCTGAGCGCCCACACATCTTCTGGAGGAAGCGCTGTCATAGGGCTGCGTTGTAGCCCTTATGATGGTGCAAAAAAGGAGCCGCTCTAGGCAGCTCCTGTTTTACTGAGCAGCAGTACTGCGCCGTTTGGTTGCTGCGGTAATGCTGCACAGCACACATGGGCAGCATTTCTCCGCCTGTCTGTCTCGGACCTTACTGTGATGCCTCCTGGAGGGGAACAATTTGCCCTGGGCCTCCATAAGGGTCAGCACCAGGTCCTCTGTAAACTCTGACCAGCTGCTCGGAGTGTTTAGAGTGAAGTCTCACATCAAACCCAACAATTGCAAGACCTTCAGAGAGATTTGAGCAAAATCTCTCTTCACATCTTGTGGCAGTTGAAGATCCTATGTCGAGATTTGGTATGAGATTTGGCAGGCCTATATAGGCCTGAGGACATGTCTGCTGGCCATTGCTGGCCAGGCTGTTCATGTGAGCAACAGGGACATATGGCAGAACATTGTTTCGGGGGAGTGGCTCTACAATTTCTCACCCAAAGCTGAATTGGCTCATTTATGCAGGGATGATGGGGTACCTCTCCCCCAGAGGGGTGTGATACTTATTTCAAGTTGATTGCCCAACATATTCATTGTTGCATCTAGTGGAGGCTGGGGTTGGGGGATAAGGAATTGCCAAGCTGGGCTTGTCCTTTTTTTTTTTTTTTTGGCAGATAGCGGAAGAGAGATGGGACATCAGGCACAATATAAATCAGAGAGAAGAGGATAGCAGAGCCTATGAAAGGGGGTCACCTGCAGTTGGGGGCAAATGGAGGAGACCCCTCTACCTCCCCAGTCATAGAATCATAGAGCTGGAAGAAACCTCAAGGGTCATCCAGTCTAATCCCCTGCCATGCTCACAATCAAAGCACCCCCATCAGATGGCCACCCAGCCTGTTTAAAGACCTCCCAAAAATGACACTCTACTAATTTCCAAGAGTGTGTGTTCCACTGTCGAACAACCCTTACTGCCAGAAGGTTCCTTCTGATGTTGAGGTGTAATCTCTTTTCCTATAGCTTGCATTCATTGTTCCTTTTTCTCTGGAGCAGTAGAAAATAAGTTTGCTCCATCCTCAGTATGACACTTAAATATACTTAAACAGGACCATCATATCACTTCTTAACATTCTCTTCTCCAGGCCAGGGATTACAACCAAGGTGGCAAGTTTTTGCATTGCTGCAATAGCTTGTAGATGAAAAATGGTGTCTTAATTTTTAAATTTACTCTATTGATTTCATCTAGTATTTGTATTTGAAGGGATTTCACTGAATTTATAGTCTCCAAGCTGTATTCCTATTGTATTTGTACCGTACCATTTGCATTGTTTTGTTTTGTTTTTCTATTGGGCATTGTATAATATTGTACTCTTTTATATTTTTTATGCTGGTCATTGACCGTAATAAAATTTCATTTAATTTCTCCAGGCTAAACATACCCAGGTCACTTAAGTCTCTCCTCATAAGGCATGGTTTTCAGACCTTTCCCCATTCTGGTCAACCTCCTCTGGACATGCTCCAACTTGTCAACATCCTCTTGGAATTATGGTGCCAAAAACAAGACACAGTATTCCAGGTGAGCCCTGACCAAAGCAGAATAGAGTTGCACTATAACTTCCCGTGATCTAGACACTATATGTCTATTGATGCAGCCTAGAATATGTCTTAACAAATAGAGGTTTATGAGCAAGAGTGTAATTTATTAATCTTATAAAATTTGATCATTTGAGTATTATAAATGTAAAGACACATAAACCTCCATTTGCTAAAACACGTTAAGTCTGGCCCACAAGTTGACAGCCTGGCCAGCCTTCCTCAAAAAGGAAGAGAGATGGGCGGTTACTGAATAAGGGGCGCTGTTTCAGAAAGTGATCCCACCATTTTCGGTTCTCCTCTTCTACACTTGGAAAGAGCAATGGAACGGAAGCCAACTTGAGACTCAGCTATTCTCTAAGGACCTACTGTTCCAAGTTCCACTGTGGTTCAGTTTAATTTGCTCTTCCAGTCATTAGCTAATTCATATGCTGGGCTTGTGTGTAGGGGTACATATCTGCATGTGAATGTTTGTGACAGTGTTTGGGTGTCTGGGTGAGAAGCAAATTGAGGGTGCATTACAACAACTCATGACCCATTCTGGAATGTGGCTCCACCCATTTGGTTCAGCAGCTCCAAGCTTACCTGGCATGTACTCCCTGATATGCTTGTCTGGAACCAATTAGGCCCTAAGACAAGCAATAATTATTCATTCAGCAAGGAAAAAAATGGATATAATGCCTTCAATTCTGTTTCAATGGTAAACAGGTCATCTAATTTAAATAAGCAAATCTCACAGAGCAAAAGATGTGGGGGAGGGGCACTTCGTTGAAAATGACAAATCCATACTTCTTAATCAAGCACACTAACCAGACTATAATTATATTGTAATAATCTCACTTTTCAAAGTGTTGTGGTGCAGTTTTAAATTTTTAAAAAGTGCATTAGAGAAAAATGCATGATATGTATATAAAGTTGAGAAAAAACGATCTGATTGGGAAAGAACTCAAAAATGCATGATGACATGGGAAATCACTAAAATTGTGAATCTTTGGGAAATTTGATACAAAACTGTATGCACAGGATAAGAAATGGTACATACAAAAACTTGTTCAATTACCAAAAAAAAATAAATAAATAAAAAAAAAATGTGGAAGCCAAACAGGGCAGAATTCAGGCAGAAACAGGACACAATTAATTTAATGTGGGAAAAATGATAAACTAAGCAGAATCAAATGTAACAGATTCATGTATGCCTATGTTCTCTCTGTTCCATGGCTTTTACTGGTAAAACCACCATTCCTATCCCATGTCCTCTCACAATGTATAGCTATTGCACTAATGATATTGATGATATTGAGCTCATCTCTTTAAGTTATCTCCCAAAACATCTACTCAGAAGTGTCTCATAACTGATTCCCTTTTGGACTCATGCTGTGACATCATCACGGTCCTCTTTCCACTAGATACAGCCAGTAATACTGAAAGGGTAATGCACCAACTGGATGACATCATGATAAAGGTAAATATTGTAATTGTTACAGGAGATGAAGAAGAGTTGAAACTTGGGGATAGGTCAGCAAAGGCAGGGGTATTATATTAGGCATAATATATAGTTCTGCCATCAGTTGAATCTGAACTGATGTCCACAACTGCAGCTTTTCATGGCAATGATTCTATGTGCATAGAGGGAGCATTCCATACATGACAGTCATGTAACTCATCAGCAAGATTGTTCACAAATAGAAATGTCAGAGATATACACTGCAGAGCAGAGTAACATTCATGTTTATTCTGCTTTGGTACCCTATTTTCCAGCGTATAAGACGACTGAGCGTATAAGACGACCCCCCACTTTCCCAGTTAAAATATAGAGTTTGAGATATACTCGCCGTATAAGACTATCCCTCTTCTAACGCACACCAAATAAAAATTAAAAAAACATCAGATTTGATTTAAATATGGTACTTTTAATTCAAATGCTTATGACATGCAGGTACTTAGCAGGAAAAGCTGTTGTATACAAAGCCTGCTTGGATTGATTTGCTCTCCCTGCCTGCCCAGCCCTCCCTGTCTCCAAGACTATCAGAGTGGTAACGCAAACACAGCTCTTAATAATAATAAATAATAATAATTTGTTTTATTTATATACCGCTATTCCAAAGATCATAGCGGTGAACAGCAAGTAAGCTAATTTGCCCCCAACAGTCTGGGTACTCATTTTAGTGACCTCAGAAGGATGCAAGCCTGAGTCGAGCTTGGGCCCTTTTGCTGGTCTTGAACTCGCAACCTTGTGGTTTTGAGTGAATGGCTGCAGTACAGGTATTTAACCACTGCGCCACCAGGGCTCTTTATTTCATACCCCATGCATCCTGGATGTCTGCAGCTTGCTCTACCCTTCACTTACACCTTCCTGGTGAGGCGCCCCCTCACCTCATCATCAGGACCATGTTAAGTCACTTCTTTCCACAAATCCTGGTGAGTGGATTTTCTTCTACCATACTTGCCCCCCTTTCTGCTTCCATAGAGTCGCCACATACGGCGGGGATGCGGCCGCCACCATTTTTGAGCTCCCCCTACCATATGTGGCAACTGCAGATCCTCCAGTCCAGCTCAGAAGATCAGCACCTGCCCTATAAGACAACACCCGGTGTATAAGACGACCCCTGACTTTTGAGAAGATTTTTCTGGGTTTAAAAGTAGTTTTATACGCCAGAAAATACAGTACTTTGTCATTATTTATGCTAAGCAAGAAGGTGAAATGTTTTTATTATAAGAAAATATGAGTACTCTTAAAGCTCTCACAGGAGCTTGGTTGTCTCAGGGATCTTTTATATTATAACAGTGTTCCAATAGACTATTTCACAACATACTAAATCTCAAGTTACACCAAATCCACTTGGGGAAGGAAATTGCTTCTGATGCTGAAGATGTATATTGAACAAGTGATAGAGGGTGCAGTCCTTTTCAAAGTTGATCATCTGTATTTTAATTTTGTATGCTGACATTAACTGCTCCATCTATTCATTTTGAAAAAAAGCACTAAGTTTTAAGAATAGCTTATGTGTGTTGTTTCAGAGAAATGGGCTACTGCAGCATACGTGATTTTATCACAACGCTGTGACTCCAACCGAGATATCAAAGAGGCAGTGGCAAGCTGCTCCTTACCCACCATCTGGTTTTCCCCTATGTCAGCTGCAATCTAAAAATACTTTTAGTATTTCCCTGTTTTTAAGAGACTGGTGTCTTCAGTGCTAGAGATAATAGGTGCAGTGACAGAGACTGGGACAGCAATTTTATGGGGCAGGGGGAGGCAGAGGCACCCCACCTGGCTAGGCAATATGTCATTGTTGTGAGTCAGGGGCAGGGGTTCTTGTTGGGGGCTGAAGCTTTGGTGAGGTTTCTCCTTGTTGGCTTTCCCCTTTTCATTTTTAAAATATACAAATATTCTTTACTTCCCCAATGAAGCCTCAGCTAAACACACACCCCATATAAGAAAATATTTGCACCAGTTCATTAATTATTCTTTAAGGGGTTGGTAAAGAAGAAGGTATCCTCTGTATTGTTCTTAAGAGGTCATCAGTGACTACAAGTACCTTCCATGCCAGAATCTGATAACATGTGAAACAGCCTTTGAAGGAGCTGAAATATGGAGGGGGGGGAGTGTCACTCCTTCAGTATCTTATGATGTCAGTATCATAAGTACCTTCAGTATCTTACAATATGACTCCTAAACACAGTTGCACACTAATAGGTCATATGCCCACCTGCCTTTTGCTGAGTTAACCACTTGACTCATCAAATCATCAAATCTATTTATTGCATAGCACCACCACTCCTTCTCCAGACTCTTGTATTTCACTCACTGCTAGCAGCCCAGAAACCCATTTACAAGGATCCCATCTCAGTCAGTGGTGAGTTCTCATTCATACATACCATTTGAGAATTGTTGCTAAATAGATGTTGTGGTATAAATGACAAGCAAAAGTGAATCAAGGATGATATACAGAGAAATGATCTTGGCATTTTCCATTTATTGGGCCTGTTCATCATGCAGTGTTCTTTGCATGCTTTTCCACTCACCGTTCCTTGCCTAATGCTTACCGATCAATAATGGCACACATATCAATGCTGATGTTGGCAAAACTTCCCAGCTTTCCTTGTTCTACTGCATGCAAATCCACCAGTTGATCGTCCACATGAATAAGTTGCATGCAGCCTTGGAAGGACTGATGGAGGAAACCTGTATGCAAACGGGGGGGGGGGGGGGGAAAGGGGGGAATGTTATATTCAATAGGTGATACAACCAAATAATTTAATCTGTAGTCCTCAAAACATGTTTCTACATTCCCTTGTCAAAATAATGCATTTAACATCAATAATGTCCAGAAAAATAAAATAGGGGCTGCCTCCAAAGGTAAAGAGAAGAATTATAACATACTAGTCAAACTGAATGAGTACTGCAACATATCAAGCCAGAACTCTCCATAGATGCCAAGATGACTGAACTGAGACAGTCATTTTTTGAACATACTGTGAGAAGACAGGACTCATTAGAAAATACAATAATGGCTGGTAATGTGGAAGGCTGTAAAAAAGAGAGGAAGACCCTGGTGGCGCAGTGGTTAAATGCCTGTACTTCAGCCATTCACTCAAAACCACAAGGTTGCGAGTTCAAGACCAGCAAAAGGGCCCAAGCTCGACTCAGGCTTCCATCCTTCCGAGGTCGCTAAAATGAGTACCCAGACTGTTGGGGGCAAGTTAGCTTACTTGCTAATTAGCTTAATTGCTGCTCACCGCTATGATCTTTGGAATAGCGGTATATAAATAAAACAAATTATTATTATTATTATTATTATTATTATTATTATTATTATTATTATTGGTGGATAGATTCAACCAAGAAACCGTTGGCCCTGAGTTTGGAAGACTTAAGCAAGGCCACTGATAAAAGAGACACTTGGAGATTTGTCATTCATAGGGTTGCCATAGCTTAAAGTTAACAAGAGAGCAATTAACAACAACAATAGCATTTAGTGCATTTGCTAAAAACTGCAAAAATAGTTTTTGGCTCAAACAGTAGCAAATATAACTATATACTTTTCACTAATCACAATTTTATCAGTCATATGTACGTCTATCATGTTGAATCTTCCTGTAGCTACAGGACAATAGCAATGTTCATTAATGATGAAACTTCATTTATGTAGTGGAACAATCTGTTTTGATTTTATGAAATAAAATAGAAATAGAATACCATGTTGCATGACCTCATATTTTTAACAGTCTTGCAACAACTAAAACATTTTGGTTCAGTGCACTCCAGAAGAAACAAACAAAGAATTAGCTTCACTTGCTAAAACAGACAGACTGGAAGGGCATTGGCTGATTTATACAAAGTGAAGACAGGACTTTTAGTGCATCCCACCAGGACGTTTTCCTATGCATGCCACATTGGAACAGACAGGCCCAATTCATTTCAATATGGCTTGGAAAGAAGGGCTCTCTAGCAGACAAGCGCAGGTCTCTAGAGCAGCTGTCCCTAGAAGGAGTTCCAGGGTTCATCATCAATGTCCCCTCCAACGTGTGCCTCGGCTTCCTGTCTCTTCCACTGAGGCACCGCCATTGGATTGCTGTGTGCCAGCTTGATGGCATCTATTACAACTTTGACTGCAATTTGAAGGCACCAGTTCCAACTGGCAGCGAAGCTGACCTCAGGTATTCATGGAATCTTGCGAATAAGCAATGCAGCATAGAACTGCAAGCAAATCACATAACCTTAAGTAAAATGTTAGTCATGGAGGTAAACATAATGGAAATAATAAGGACAATTAAAAGCCTTTTGGAACAGCCAGGTTTCTGTGTATGTCCATGCATGTTTACTCACAAACTAGTCTCATTGTTTTCAATGCAGCTTTTTCCCAGGTAGATATGAATAGCATTGCATCCTAGAATAATAAAAGTGTTACAGTCTCAGAGTAGGTGCCAGTGCCCAAAATGCCCTGTTCCTACTGGTTGCCAGTTGTATTTCATTCATCAGTATGTAGCCACAGCAAGGCTTCAGATCTTCAGCGGAGTATGTCCTAAGGAACATATGAAAGAAGGTGCTCCTTAAAATTAACAGTGACCTAGAAGGTGAAGTCTGCTCCAGGAAAAGATCAGGTTTGCTTCTGTCCTAATATATATCCAAGTTGAGCTTTAGAAGAGCCAGGGATCAGGATTTCTGAAGGCCTACCCTCTCAGGTCAGGGAGTGGGACTGGACTCCATTTCCATTTGGTTGAATCTGTCATTTCACTCTGCATGGGATAAGGTTAAGAGATGATATGATAGCCCTGTTTAAATATTTGAAGGGGTGTCATATTGAGGATGGAGCGAGATTGTTTGCTGCAGCTCCAAAGAATAGGATCTAGAGCAATGGATACAAGCTACAGGAAAAGTGATTCCACCTCAACATTAGGGGGGGAAATCCTGACAGTAAGAGCTATTTGACAGTGGAACACACTCCCACAGAGTGCAGTGGAGTCTCCTTTTTTGAGGGTTCTAAACAGAGACTGGATGGCCACCTCTTGAGAGTACTTTGATTGTGTATTCCTGCATGACAGGAGGTTGGACTGGATGGCCTTTGTGGTCTCTTCCAGCTCTATAGTTCTATGTCCTTTATTGCAATTGTCTACATTAGAGCTGAGCACCTTTGGATGGTTGAAAAAGGCCTTAGGATGTGTGTGGTGGCCACACTTTGCCTGCTGCTTGTACAGAACAGGTATGTCAACACAGCCAACCTCTGCAGACTTGCTTCAGCAAGGCATTTGTTTGTTCATGCTTTACAAATATATAAAAAATAGAAACCTTTTTCATTTCAGCCTAAAATGGTATTATATTTTCAGCCCATTGTATTTCATATTTATTTCTCTACCTTTCCTTTATCTGTAAAATCATTATTTTAACATATGTTAGAAACTATTATTTAGGAGATAGTCCAAATACCAGTGAAAGGATTCCTGTTTGACCCTTTTCCCCTCAAATAAGTACTTATAGCTATTTTTTAAAAAATATATATCCAAGAATCTTCCTGTATCTAAGCACATTAACTAAAACGGTCAAAGATCATTTTTCTACAACTCTTTATCTGCTAAACTGTAAACGGGATTCTGGGAATACCACGAGGGTTGCATACATATAATACAATAACGCTTTACAAAAATATCAACAATAGAAACCTTTTTCATTTCAGCTGAAAATGGCACTATATCTTAAGCTTGCTGTATTTCATATAAGTAGCTTTTACGAAGAGACTGAAAGGCTTTGGAAACTTCATTTGCACTTCAAACCCTCACTATAAAATATGGTCTCTTATAATATTTTTAATGGATGGAGAAAAGAGTGCTGCTATTACCTGCCATTTTTACATGATTCCAAATTTGCAGATAAGTCTCCAGGCTCTTTTTAGTCTGCTCTATCTTTGAGTATGAAGAAGGGATTATTATTCCCATTTTGGAAACAGAGAGCTACCAAATAAATGACTGCCACATAAATTAATGTACGAGTGGAAACTTGAATCAAGGCCACCCAGGTTATAAATTTATGATGCAAGGCTAACACTTGAGAGAACAAATGAACACCAGAACAAACAAATGCCTTGCTGAAGCAAGTCTGCAGAGGTTGGCTGTGTTGACATACCTGTTCCATACAAGCAGCAGGCAAAGTGTGGCCACCACACACATCCTAAGGCCTTTTTCAACCATCCAAAGGTGCTCAGCTCTAATATAGACAATTACAATAAAGGACATAGAGCTGGAAGAGACCACAAAAGCCATCCAGTCCAACCTCAATGCCTGCTCATTTATGTGTGGATACTCTATATGCAACCTAGATTGCTAGAAAATCTTATCTTCTCCATAGTCCACTTTGAATGAATTTGTTTGGCCAAAGCATTATAATTAACTAGATTGATTCTATGCTATGTTAGACGAGGTGACATGAATTTAACAGGTTTTACTGATTTTTTTTTTAAAAATCTATAAGACTGGTTGATCATATAAATTGATCGGTTATAATCAATATCTGGTCAGCTAAAATAACAAGTGCAGGTGGCAATTTTGTGAAGTGGCTGCTACTGTCAGAAAGAAGAAAATCTGATAGCTGGATATCTGGATTTGTCGAAAATATTAACTGACCTCTGAATTTTACCCCAAAGTGCAGAATTGATTTGCTCTGCCATCTCACTATGAGGCATTCTGCTTTTAAGTAAAAATCACCCCAGAAAGAAATAATAATAAAAGTAGTAAATGTCTCTGCTATTTTCTTCTCAATTTACAAGAAGCCAGATGAGGGATTATTCAAGAACTATAGATATGTTTATTAGGAAAATCCAGGAAGAAAAAAAAATACTGTAATTAAAATATAATCAGAGTTAAAAGTGGCTATATTTCTGCAGCTTTTTGAGAATTCATGCTTTGGAATACAATAGCAGGTAGTCAGGAAGAAAGGGAAAGCAGAAGAACCTTACTCCACCAATGCTGCATCTACACTGCAGACATAATCCAGTTTGACACCACTTTAATTGCCATGGCTCAGTGCTACGGAATTCTGGGAATTGCAGTCTGTTGGGGCACCAGAGCTCTGGTTCCACAACAAATTACAGTTCACAGAATTCCATAACACAGAGCCATGGCAGTTAAAGTACTGTATAGTGGACCCTTGTTATACGCTAGGGTTTGGTTTCAAGATCCCCCATGGATAACAAAATCGTGGATGCTCAAGTCCCATTAAATATAATGACATAGCAAAATGGTGTCCTTTATAAAAAATGGAAAATCAAGGTTTGATATTTGAAATTTATACTTTTTTAAAACATTTTCAAACTGTGGATGCTTGAATCCGTGTATAAAAAAATCTGTGTATAAGAAGGGCCGACTGTAGTATCAAACTGGATTATTTCTGCAATGCGGATACAGCCCAAATCATCATCAGAAATCATCTGTGCAGTTTGCCTCTGTCTATGAGGCTGAACTCATGGATACCAGATCCAGGCCTGCTTCTCCTTTTCCTGGCCTAAGCAACCAGTGCCAGACAACCAATCAGGATCTAGTCTGCTAGTTCTGAATGCCCAGTGTGCTCCCTTGGCAACCACAGAAACAAACTGCACCAGGCCAGGGAGGCCAGTAAGAAAGGGAGCAGGAGGATACAACTATTGTCTTCCTAAGTTTGTCAGCTGCCCAAGCACAATGGCATCCACCAAAGCAAAGACAGGACAGCCAAACCAAACCACCACACGTGAGCAGTTATTGAAAGAAGAAGAGGTAGGACTTGGGGCTGTGGTGAGAACCACCCTGGGAGTGAGTGGAGCAAGCAGAAGGCAGTAGCCTGAGTTTGAGGCTCACAGGCACTATAAAGGGGACAAACAGGGGAATCCATTTTCTTGAAACACATTAAGGTCAGGGTAACTTGCTGACCACCTATGGGAATCAGTTTCACAGCTTAACACGTTTAACTAAGTTCATCTGCTTCATAGACTAGAAACCTTCCTCTTTGGTTTGGTATTCCGCAGATGGGCTTAATCAAACACAGAATGGTTTAAAGTTCATTGGACATTTTGTTTTTACTACACATTTTTTTTCATTTGTTTTTAACTGCCATTACCTAACCTTGCTCCAAGCCTCTGGGAAATATTGGGCTAGAAACTGCACTGATTAAATAAAGAGCACCTCCTAGACATATATGGAACACCCCTGAGAAAGATTTCATATCAATACTTTAATTTAAAATGAATTTCTACAAGTCTGATTATAAATCATATTAAAGTTACTTTGTTCAAACTTCTCACAGATATGAAACTGAAAGGACACTGCAATTCTAAATATATCTAATATAAATATATCTAATCCATTGTGTTCAGTGAGACTTATTTCTTTATATGTGTGTGTGTGTATATATAGTCTTTATTAATTTTAAATTTTAAAATACAAGCATCAGAAAGTATAAAATAGTAGACAATAGAAAATATCTGTATCACTAACTATTTGTTTCATTGTTTTCCGAGTTTACATCCAGCTTTGATATCCATTCCACAAAAGTATAAAATAAAATAAGGCAATATACTGACTACTTGTCTTGTTGTCTACAATTCAAGTGAGACTTATTTCAGGCACTTCTACACTAATGGAAAAAATTGGCCTCATCTTGTATTTTTCTGGTCCACAGGGACCCCACAATGGCCCCATTATGTTCTCACACAAAAAATACTTCAAAACGACACTGGCACAACTAGCTGCACTCATCCCCCCGGCGAACTAGCTGTTTTTTCCCTTTTTCAGCATGCATCTATCTAGGAGCCAAAAGCCCTTATGGTTTGCCTATCAATTTAGCAACCACCATGTACTCCAACTGGATGCCTCTCCATCCAATTCCCCTTTCCCCTAAATGTACACACACACAAAGGAGTCTTCACGAGCAAATCATGGCGGAGGGGTGGGTGGGAGGATGGTATGTGTGTACTCCGGTCACTCAAGTCAAAACAAAGGTGACCCAGTGCTGATCAGGTGGGGAGGTGAATGGGGAGGAGAAGAGTACAAACAGTAAAACAAACATGATACTTGGACTGAGGGGGGATAAAGAGGGAAGGGCTAGCCTGATCTAACCCCTCACTGTGTTGTCATGGATGGACAGACACTGAAGTAGAAAAAAAATGTTGATCAGGCTTCCCAAATCCAACCAGTCACACCCATCAAGACTTCCCCCCACCCCAACATTGCTATGGAGCATAGTCCACACATATTGTTAGCACACCCTGCATACCTAGCAGTGTTTTTGGAGCTCCCATATTCCATATTTTATATCTGGAGCTAAGATGCTCTTGAGAGGTCATGATGACCTTTGGGAACACTGTTCACAGTAAAAACAAGGTGAAGACTTTGATTTCATTTGGGGCCCTGGTGGTGCAGTGGTTAAATGCCAGTACTGCAGCTACAAGGCTGTGAGTTTGATTCCAAGCAGGGTTCCAAGGTCAACTCAACCTTCCATCCATTTGTAGATCAGTAAAATGGGGGCAATTGGTTTACACATTGTAAACTGCTTAGGGAATGCTAGTTCACTGAAAAGTGGTATTGAAATGTATTTGCTATTGGTCCATGCAGAAAAACCCTTACACTTATAAGACTCTCCAAATGCATCTTGAATTTCACTTCAGCTGGAAAGTAGCCACTCCAAAAAGTCTGCATTTTACCTCAATGAAAGTTAATAAACGACTCAAACTATTTTAATGTACCTGGAATTTCTATAGATGATTGATCAAAACACTTCACAGCAGAAGCACATTTTGCTTGATCAACTGCTTTGGCAACTCTTCATGACTACAGATAATTATTTGCTATATACCATGTGCTATGTACATGTACTGACCTCTTGTAAACTTATAGAATGAACAGAACTATGTGATGCTGTGCATGTGACTGGACAAGGACCTTATTGCATTACACTCTTAAAACAGGGCTATATTGCTTTAACTGCTCTGACTGCCTCCTGTTGCATTTTGGGGTTTGTAGTTCAGTGAGGCTTAAGAGTTCTCCGGTTGAATATTCTAAATGCCCATTCCTAAACTACAAGCCCCAGAATGCAGCAGGAGGCAGCCACAGCAGTTAAAGTGACCTAGCCCCATTTTAATGCAATAAGGTCCCAAATCTGATCACAACTAGATGCTGTGACTAAATGGTGATATTGTACCTTGCAATTACAAATACCTACAGAACAGTATACAAAATAGCTAGCTGTAGGGAATTAGGGATGCTTTCTATCATGTGAGAAAATTCCTCTGTTTTTTCCTCTGGTACCAAGGTACAAGCCTGACCATTTCTTTTTTCACTAACTATCTTTTATTCCATTTCAGATGTTAGAGAAAATTCATGATTTTACTAAAATGATCAAAAGGTAAATGGATTTCAAAATCCTTTTTTCAAACTGTGTACTTCAGTGACTAAAGGCCCCTTTTCAGTACAGAAACAATATAGCAGATTGGCTCCAAAGCAGAAAGGTTCTGACACCCAGCTGAAAAGGGAGATAGGAGAAAAATCGTAAATTGATGATAAATAGCAAAACCTTCTAGTGTTGTGGTCTGATTTAAGTTAGCTTCTGTGTTGGTTTTGAAAACCACATCAGAACATGACTGTGGCATGAAGATAAGAGCTATTCATCTACAATGAATTGCCAACCACTATCAGCAGGTTTTGATTGCAACTGCTGCTTATTACACATTGTTCAGTTATGCCCCACGTCATCATGCTATATTTGTGTGTATACAGTATATAGAAATGCCCTCCCACATGCAACACATCAATTGCATTCCTCATTTCTTGAGGACACAGAGGAGTATATAAAAGCTCCAAGAGAAAGAAAGAAAAGAAATATTTCAGAGCTTACAATTCTTTTGACGTGCTAAATTTTTTCCAGGTAATGTAATTATTTTAATAGCACTTAATGTATTTATTTCACCTCAGACTGAGTATAGCTAACATAAAAAAACCTTAAAAAATTTCTAAAGGAGTTTAAGATAAAAATCTGAAATGCTAGAATACTGAGAGAAGAATCTGGACCTAAATTCAAAAACACGCGGCTAAAATAATCCAGTTAGAGACTGCTTTAAACTGTCCTGGCTCAATGCTAGGGAATTCTGGGAATTGTAGTTTTGTGAGACATTTAACCTTCTCTGTCAGAGAGCTCTGCTAGCACAATAAACTACAATTCCCAGGATTTCCTAGCACTGAGCCAGGGCAGTTAAAGTGGTCTCAAACTGGATTATTTCTGCAGTGTGTTTTGGACCCTGGTTGAAAAAATATGGAGTAGATACAGAATTCTTCACTGAGATGCCATCACTGCCATAGTAGGAAAGGTTTGCCATATTGTAGACCATCAAATTTGGACACTGCATACAGTATTATGTAAATTATTACATTTGTGAATACTATCATTAATTTACAATCTAATTGTGCAAATTTAACACATCAATAATTAAATTTATTTCTAACATTATGTTTCAACCTTGCACTCACTCACTCACTCTCTCTCTCTCTCTTAATATTTGCAGTCTGCCCTCCATATCCACAGGCCCTGCATCAACTGATCCAACCACCCATAGCTGAAAAAATATATATTTTTAAAAAATCTAAAAAGCAAACCTTGATTTTGCCATATATATTTTTATTGCCCAATTGTATATAACAGGACTTGAGCATCCATAGATTTTGGTATCCATGACAAGTCCTGGAATGAATTCCAGCAGATACCAAAGCCTCACTATTCTCTTCTGAGAGATGTTTAGTCATGGAATTTACCAAGTGATCTTGGGCAATCACTGCTGTTAACAACCAAGTCAACTTCAACATAGCGACCCTATGAATGTGAAACCTCCAAGTCACCCTGCCATCAACAGCCATGCTCAGTTCTTGCAGATTCAGGGCCGTGACTTCGCTGATTAATTGTATCCATCTGTAATGTAGACTTCCTTTTTCCTATTACCTTCTACCTTACCAAACATTGTCTTTTCTAGTAAGGTATGTTTTCTCAGGATATGACCAAAGCACAACAATCTCATTTTAATCATCTTGGTTTCTAGGGAGAGTTCAGCCTTGATTTGCTCTAATACCTATTTATTTCTATTTTTAGTAGTCCATGGTAAGTAGAACTCTTCTCCAGCACATTTCAAATGACTTGATTTTCTTCTTATAAGCATTCTTCACTGTCCACTTTTCATAACCATACTTAAAAACTGGAAGTAGACAACCCTAAATTTAATATTATATATCTTTACATTTGAAGATCTTGTCTAGTTCCTTCATAGGTGCCTTCCAAGTCCTAACTCTCTTGTGATTTCTTGACTGCATTCTCCGTTCTGATTAATGAGTGAGGCTAAGTATGGGAAAGCTTCAACTCTTTCAATGTCTTAATCTTTTACGTTAAGGTTATGAAAATCATCTGTGGTCATTATTTTTGTTTTCTTAATGTTCTATATAAACCAGCCTTTGCACTTTCTTCCTTAACTTTCTTCAGTAATCATTCCCACTCTTTGCTATTTTCTGCTAGTAGCATGGTGTCATCTGCATATCTTAAATTGTTTTTGTTCCTTTCTCTAGTTTTCATGCCTCCAAATGTAATCCTGCTTTACATAGGATATGTTTAGCATACAAGTTAAATGGACAGGGTGATAAAATGCAGCTTTGCCTGCCCCTCTTCCCAATTAGAAATTTCTCAGTATTCTGTCCTGATTGTAGCTTCAAGACAATAAAACGTTGTTGCACATCTGTTTTTTCTCTAATGTGTTCTGCTACTGGTCCTCAAGCATCCCCATTCTTGATTTAAATTTCCCTGGCTCAGTGCTAGGGAATCCTGGAAATTCTAGTTTATTGTGGTACCAGAGCTCTCTATGTCTCACAAAACCACAATTCCCAGAATTCCCTAGCACTGACTCAGGGTAGTTAAAGCAGTCTCAAACTGGATTTTTTTCTGCAGTGTGTTTTGGACCTTTGTTACAAAGCATACTCTCTTCCCACCCACCTCATAATTATTTCAACACATACAACAGTGCACAAGGAAGCAGCAACATGTGACACATTGTAAGCAAACACTTGAATCATGTAATATTATTTCTCCACCATTTTGTGATGATATAACTAAACAATTACAGTTACATTGTAAAACAAGTCCCAAAGTCAGGAATTTGAATTGGGGTGGCCGGATCATAACAATGGTGGTCACTGTATTTAAAGTAATCACGACTAAACTAAGGCCCCTTTCAGACTGCAGTTATAGCAGTCTGATATCACTTTAATTGCCATGTTTTTCATGCTACAGAATTTTGGAATTTGTATTTTGGTGAAGTACTAGAGCTCTCTGGCACCAAACTCTAAGTACCTCATGAAACTACAAATCCTAAGATTTCATAGGTTGGACCCATGACTATTAATGTGATATCAAAGTGCTATAATTATGTTGTGTGAAAGGGGCTTATATTAAAAATAGATAAGAGACAATAGTTGTTAATAGGTGTCACATAAGGAAATAAATATAACTGTAGGCAGAAGGGAGAATTGGACTGTAGGCATCCACCCATGATGGCACTAGAAGAATGATATTCTTTAAATTTCAACCATATGGCAGTGTAGTTATAATATTTATTTATTTATACCCTGCTCTTCAGCCAAAAGGCTATCAGAGTGGCTTACAAATTGTTAATTAGACATGCCTCAGTTATTGGGGAAATGAACTTATTGTAAGTAACCGGTTACTTTTAACAGTCACTCCTAACTACTGACCCTTTGTCCCATCACACTACTGTTTCTGCAGCTGGGAGCGTAGCTACGCCATGAGCCTGCAACTGTTAGCACAAGAGGACAGGTGTTTTGAAAAGGCCAGGAAGAGGCAACAGGCAGAAATGAAAGAAGAACTACACTATGCTAATAAACAACTGATAATGGTAAAGTCTGAACCTGACAGCAACCTCCCTTCCTCTTTTATGCAGGTGTAATGGATAAAAATCCTATCAAAACATGAGGTCAACTTTTTTTATGAGGTACCCCTCTACTTTCCATGGGAACAAAATAATTCTTCCCAGTCACACCCATCTAACTCCAGTATCACAGCCATGTATGCTTGTACCCTTTCACTATAATTAATGTTGGATTGAATATAACAACACTGAAGTTCACATGTGGCAGTGTGAGCACTGCTTTTTTTTAAAGGTTGTGTGCTTTGCATTTGTAATGGCCATAAAAATGGCTTAATTCTGGTTGCAGTTTGTACATGGAAGTCTGCCACCACAGGAAAAGAACGCAAGTTGTATTAGAAATTCCCCTCACAGAAGTGTTTGTGAAATGATGGTATAATCTAACATTTAGTGTGGTTCATAGTTTAGAGTCAGAGATATACTAGCTGGTCTCTTTTTCCTTGCTTCCCCTATCCCCATATTCTGTGCTTTCAAAGGGATCCCACCCACTGCAGGGAGGGGTACCAAAAGCAAGTGCAGCTAATCTCTCTTCCCCAGACAGAAGTAGTTTTCAGCATACATATTTTAGAGGCATGAATACTGGGATGTGCAATGCCAGGACAACAGAATGGTGGGATAATGGGTTGTGGAAATACAAGAGATGAGCTGCTAATGACATTTCCATATCTGGCAGGTTCGGCGAGCAGCCTTACGTCATCTCTTAAGCACTGAGCATCTGCAATACCAGCTGGAATTGAACCACTTGGGCAAGTCATTCTATGCAGAGCGGTTGTAGGAATTTGGCTTATACAAGCCTAAAAGTCCAGATCATATAAGCATAGGTGCTTTAATATTGTACTTTCTACACAAAGAGGACCTACTCTCAATATTTAAATATCATATAAAATATCATAGGAAAACATTAAAGACTTTTTGTTTAAACAGTATACTCTGAGTTGTCCCTATTGGTTTTGATACAATTACATACATGTAGTGGCAGATCAAACAAATACAGGTCAAAAATTAATTATAGTGCAAATACAGTACACAAATCAGTCAACGTTAAACATTACATCCTATGGGTTGGAGAAAGTTTAAGAAAATGCATTACTTTCCAACTAGAACCAGTAAGCTTTGGAAATGCTAAATTTTAGTTGTGTCTTTGTGTTTGACCGTTTCTGATAAAAGGTCAAAATCTCAATAAAAGCATATGTAACAAATTAAAATGCTGAAGAAAAGTACATTTATGTTTTACACAGCGCTGTGATATAAAGAAATTATAGAACAATTCTGTGTTTCTTATACAGTCTAATGTTGTAAATGTCTAGCTAATTTGTGTCTGTCCCTTCAGTTAAAATTTATCAGTTTCCGTACAAACACCGTAAATGCAATGAAACATAGTAATAATGTAACAAAAAAGGAGGTAAAAACTGCATAAAACCAACCTGCTGAAGTTTGAAAATTCTTTTAAAAAGCTTAGAAACATTCTAAACAGAGTGGTTTGAATTCAGTGTAAAGTTAGCTGAGTGAAAGTTCCTGCTATTTCAGTTCCACAAGATATGCAAGCAATTGTATAACCACTTCAGTAATCTTGTATACAACCACTTCTACAAAATAAATAGCAGGTAACATCACCTGTCACCAAACTGGATCATGACTAAGCACACATTGTCTGTACACATGTATTTATGTGTGAATTTGGTAACCCATTTGAAAATGTAACAAGTTTAGGCTAGATTTAATACTTTGTATGTTTTTTGGAGTTTTTTGGAGTTTCCAAGCACCTTGAAGGTTAATACAGTAATTGAAATGCAACCACATTATTAAACCATTCCTTTTCCCTGGGGAATGAGACTGATAGTAAACTAGAGACTCTATGTTACAGTATGACTTATTTTTAATTGACTGTGTCCACTGCAAAAAGACAAAAAGAACAGATAGTAAAGAATATTCTATTATGCTCTAATCTATGAAAAAGCAAACACTAATTGTTGTTTCATTGAGAGTTGGTAATGATTAACTGATGAATGTTTTTTTAACCACCTGGAAGATAAACATGCAAAATATTATGGTCACTGAAACTATCATGGTACTAATAATTCAGAATAAATGCTCCATAGGGAGCCTAAAAAGACACATTTTGTTTCTTCATTCTCTCTACATTTCGATGTAAGGTCTTTTTCAGCAAGGCATATTTGTGATACCAAAGGAAGTGCTATTTCAAAAGTAGATTTATTGATTGTGGACTTTATCACATGAGGCTGCTAAAGTGGAATAACAGCAGGTCAGTAGTGTCTGTGTCTGTACTTTATCATACAATGGTGTGACTGTCCTGTAGCTGTATTGTCTTCCATCCATTACTGGAATACTTATTTTGACTGATGAGCAAAATCCATGAATGGCACTGTATAGATGGGCCCTTTGCAGCACGTCAGCGACATGCTAGGGTTGCCTTAGGGTGGCGCGTGCACACGCCCCGCAACCCTAGCACATCGTCAGCGTGCCGCAGTTGTGCAGCACCATACAAACGGCGTGCACAATGATTACGTCACAGCTGTGCTGTGTACAAATGGCGCTGTGCAGCTGCGACGTAATGGAGCTGTCTCTGGCACTTTGCAGCACCACAAACAGGAACCACTTTTTACAGCTCCTTCTTTGCTGCACAGTTGCCCTGTGCAGCAAAGAGAGGCGCCGAGGAGGAGCCTCTTTTGGCGGTCTGCACACCACCAATGTTTCCCAGTCGTGTGGTTTTTCAACTATTGAGCCATGTGTGATAAATTCCTCCCACTGCAGTTCAAATATGCAGGTAGTCACATGGTATAAGCGGGCATTATTATGCTCCTTTCCTTTCTCCCCCTTGCTATCCCCAAGTAGGATATTTTTCTTTTTTTTCTTTCCAATTTCTTTTCTTTTTTAACTTAATCAGTTGTTGTGATTGCACAATTGGGGAAAAAAAGACCAAAAGGCCTGCTGGGAAGGACATAGGTCAGGATAGTGGGATTATGAAAGCCAGTGTGCAGAAGACAGAGTCTGGAACTAAAGCAGTACCAAGGCACATTTTAAGAGCTATGCGAAAATGACTGCCCTCAAACTGGTATGTCTGTGTTTTCTACACTAATGCAATTGTGGTATCTTAGCAGCCTGGTTTGCTAGAGTCCTTATTTTCATTTAAGTTCTGGGTAGTATCAGAAATTGATACTACCCAGTTATGCTTTACTAAATTCTCATGACATTATCTAGCTCTCCATGAAAATACTGAGGATTTGACCTCAGCAACTGGCCTATGGTCATTATAGGGTTGGTTCTCTTTGTATTGGAGAGATCACAACTCACTAGTACAGTACTGTAGTGGTAGAGTATATGCAAAAGATCCCAGATTAATTTCCCGACATCCGCTGTTAAAAAGAAGTCTCCTTTCAGAAAGACAGAAAAACTCCTTCCATGTAACAGGAGACTACTTGTGGAACCACCTTTAATAGAGCAGTAAGACTCACTCTATTAGGACAGGTACATTTTACCAGATAAAAACTTTTTACAATATTCATTTTTTTAAAATTGTGCTTCTTCCCTACAATGGGATGTCAAGGAAAATGCAACATGGGATATACAGTAGAAGAAATAAAACATGTATGTGAGAGTCACAGTGACTAAGCAAAAGCAATTAAGAAACCACACAGGTGTAAAAGTTAATGTAATTTAGAAGTCTTGAATGTCAAGAACAGAATTATAGAGTGTACAATTTGAAACACCTGAGATTCATTAAGTGTACAAGGTGAAATGATGAAATTCTTAAGTATGGGTTGAACTATGTGAACCAATCAAAATGAGTGTACACGCCCACTGGGTGGAAACTGACTAGTGGGTGGTGTTTAACAATGGCTATAATAATTGCTATGTTTGCCTATGTATTTTGTGGAGTAGTTTGGAATAGATTGGTGTAGAGTGTATAGTTCGGAGTATTGGAGATTGAGAGGGCATATAGTATTTGTATATAGTAGAATAAAGTAGATCTTTTATATAAGACTACTGAGTTGTCTGGTGTCTTGAGTGAAGATACAAGAGCCAGCAGGATCCTGGAGAAGTTTGGAGACTTCTCAGGAAGAAGAGTGACAAGGCTTGGAGAGTTTGTCAGGGTCTTCAGGCTATTCTCTGAAACTCTGCAGCTTTGGAGAAAAGCATTAACCACTGACCAAAGCTGGTCAGCTCCGCTGCATAACAAGGTGGTGAGTTAGAGCCAGAGGTGAAGAGCTACAATTCCCATCATCCCTGACATGGGAGAACAACTATGAGAGAAAAGTGGATTATGCAACAAATAGATATTTAATGTATTTGTTGCTCCAAAAATAGGACCATATTGAAAAGCCTCCTTTCCCCTCTATGTTGTGTATAGTGTATCTAGAAATATTGTAAAAACAAACTCTGTTTATGAAGACTGTTTGCCCTAGAGGAAAAAAAGAGAGAATGGAAATTATTTAATTGGATCAATAATTTCTTGGAATTGGTAACCCAATTTTAGCAAATATAATAGATGATAACTCAGTAGAAAGCCAGATAATGATGAAATTATGGCATGTGTTTACAGCTCACATCTTGCCTAACAGATTCTACAGCAAGGCCTTTTCTTTCATAAAGAAGAATCAAGGATAATGCTTGTCACATTGGCAAAATAACAGGAGCTCCCGCCTACCCTCATATGTACCATATGCAAGGAATATAAAAGGCAATTTTGTTGAGAAAAGCTGTGAAAACAGAGCATGTACTAGCACAAGTCAGAGATGCAATATGTAAGAGGCATTAATGTCCACTGATGACAGTAATTACTCTTCCCTAACAGCTGCTCTCCCTCCTATGCTACACGTGTTGCATCTGCAGAGTCTTGTCCAGCAGAGCTGTTCAGGGTGGTTAGAGAGCTGACCCAACTGCCTCCCTCCCTGAACCCTTTGTTGCAACCAACTAAAACCTGCTGTGATGCTTTTAATGACTTCTTTGCAGACAAAATCTATCGGATAAGGGCTGATCTTGACACCAGCATTATCACAGAAACAGTAAGAGAGGTGTCTAGAGACTCCGTGGACCATGTTAGACTGGATCACCTTAAGTTTGTAAGTACTGATGAAGTGGACAAGCTCCTTGGAAGTGTAAGGAAGATGACATGCGCTCTCATGGCTGACCGCCCAGGGACAGTTGCATTATTGCAATCTATAATTAATGCATCCTTTATGGAGGGCAAATTTCCATCACAGTTAAAACTGGCAGTGGTTAAACTGCTCTTAAAAAGCCCTCCCTAGATCCCCTGGAGAGAAACAACTATAGACCGGTCTATTACCATTTTTGGGCAAGGTGATAGAGAGAGCTGTGGTATTCCAACTCCAGGCCGTCTTGGATGAAACTGATTATCTGGACCCATTTCAAACTGGCTTCAGGGTGGGATATGGAGTGGAGACAGCCATGGTTGCCTTAATCGATGATCTCCATCTGGGCACAGACAGGGGAAGTGTGACCCTGTTAGTACTCTTGGACATCTCAGCGGCTTTCGATACCATTGACCATGGAATGCTTATGGAAGGCCTGAGGGAGTTGGGCATGGGGGCACTGCGTTCCAGTGGCTCCGATCCTACCTCTTGGGCAGGTTCCAGATGGTGAGGCTGGGGGACAGTTGCTCTTCTAGAAAAGAGCTTACATCTGGCATCCCTCAAGGCGCCATTCTGTCCCACATTTACATGAAACTGCTGGGAGAGATTATCCGGAGACACGGGGTGCGGAGTTATCAGTATGCTGATGACACCCAAATATGTTTCTCTATGTCTCTGACTGCTACAGTTACTAAGGATGACATCTCCCCGCTGCATCCCTGCTTTGAGTCAGTAATGGGCTGGATGAGGAAAAACAAACTCAGGCTGATTCCAGAGAAAACGGAGGTACTTGCCTGGAGTCTTTGTCCACCACTCCTAGACGGAATTACACTTCCCCTGAAGGATAAATTTCACAGTTTGGAAGTACTTCTGGCTCCTTCTCTACGTTTGTCATCTCAAGTAGATGCGATGGCTAGAAGTGCTTGGTACTAACTTCGGCTGATACACCAACTGTGACCCTACCTCAGCCGAATGGACCTTGAAGCTGTAGTACATGTTCTGGTAATCTCTCGTCTTGATTTCTGTAATGCGCTCTACATGGGGTTATTCTTGTATCAAGTTTGGAAGCTCCAACTAGTGCAAAATGCGGCAGCCAGGTTGGTCACGAGCTCTTCGAGATTTGACCATATAACACCTATTTTGAAAGATCTACACTGGCTCCCAATCAGCTTCCAGGCACAGTACAAGGTGTTGGTTATCACCTTTAAAGCCCTATATGGCTTGAGCCCAGGTTACTTATGGGAACACATATCCCTATACAATCCGCCCCGCACTCTTAGAGCAAGTGGGAAGAATCTGCTGGAGGTACCAGCATCCAAACATGTCTCTACTTCCCAAAAAGCATTCAGCATAGCTTCCCCTAAACTATGGAATGGACTCCCAGTGGAGACTCGCCTTATTACATCCTTGGAAAGTAGGCGGTAAAGACAGAGCTCTTTTGCCGCACATATCCTCCTGACCACCTATGAAGACTATTGGTATGGAACAAGAGCATCTGATCCTGTGATTGATTGATGTTTCATGTTTTTAGCTGTGGCTTTAATTATGTGGTAACTAATGTTGTAATATTGTAATTGTTTTTAACTCTGTTGTGATCCCGCCTCGATCCATTGGGAGAGGTGGGAAGATATAAATAAAAACGATTAATTAATTATTATATTAACAAGTCTCAGTTGTATCTGTGCAGTGAATCTAATATCTGGGAACTTTCATACATTAGATTTGGGATTAGGCAAGGCCTGTGGTCAGTACTGAAACCTTATTTTTTTTGGGGGGGGGGGGCAATGGTAGGAATAAATGATATGCTTGACCCACCATGAATGAGCCTAGTGCCTCTTTCACCTGAACTCATAATGACTCAGTTGTTGTTAGCTGCTCTCAAGTAGATTCAGACTCATGGCGACCCTGTGGATGAGACATCTCCAAGTAACTGTATCTTCCACTTCTCTGCTCAGGTCCTGCAAGCCCATGCCTGTAACCTCCCTGAATGAGACCGTTCACCTGGTCTGTGGTCTCCTCCTCCTCCTATCTACCTTTCCTAGTATTATTGTTCTTTTTAGTGATCCATGCCTTCTCATTACCAAAGTATGACAGCCTCAACTTGATCATCTTGGCTTCCACGGAGAGCTGTGGTCTGATCTGTTTAAAGGACCCATTTGTCTGCCTTCTTGGCTACCCATGGTATCCTAAGTTCTCTTCTCCAGTATGACATCTTGAATGGGTTGGTTTTCTTTCTGTCTGCTTCCTTCACTGTCTAGCTTTCACATGGTAATGGGGATTACAATGGTCTGAATAATTCTCAGTTGTATGTTTTTATTCTTCAGGATCTTTTCATAGCTGCCCTTCCCATTTCTAGTAGTTTTATTTCTTGACTGAATTGACATTCTGGTCAATGTTTGATTCTCAAAAGACAAGAAATCAAATATTGCAGGCCTATGTCTGGCTCAGCCAGTCTTCAGACTAAACCTTTGTATCCTAAAACAGCACTCTGAAAAGTGACTGTCCAGCTTAATTAACTTATTTTTCTTGGTCCAGAATGAGCACCATTGACTACATAATAATTTCTAAGGATCTTCTCCTCTATGCCAAGGACCTAGAAGTCATGCCTAGATTTGAAAGTGATCATCTTCCAATTTGGCTACAATTAAGCAACTTCATACAGGAGACATACACCAAGGACTGTTATCAACTCTCTTTAATGCCATCATGAAGGGCCTATGAGGGAGCTAAATGGACCCCCCCCCCAGCTAAACCAAACAATAGGTGAGGTATTAGCCTCAGACAACCTTTAATGTAATCTGGAAGTAATCTTAGGAATGACCTAATAACAACTGAGTCCTCTGATGAACTTCTGGAAAATTACAACAATCTTACCCAAGTGCTGTTCCAGTATCTAAACCAGCAAAATAGTTCACATTGGAGGCAACAACACCACCATCACTCAAAGACGTGGTTTGACAAGGAATGTGTTGATGCTCAAAAAACTCTCATTACCACTTACCAGGGCTATGTATCAAATTCTATGCCAGAAGCTGCAACAAAACTGCTTCAGCAGAAGAAGAGAGCCTACAAAAAACTGCTGGGGTAGAAGAAAAAAGAAGCCATGAAAAATAATTGGGCACCATTGATTCGGGCAGTCAAAACCAACAACTCAGCTTTATTTTGGCATATTACATCAAGTTCCCAAAGCAATGCACCAGCTACAGTAGGTAGACACATCCCCCCAGGGATCTGGGAGGAACACTTCAAAGCACTCTTTAAGGACACTTATGTTGAAAGCGGATCTGCAAGCCAAACCATAGAGAACCTCCTAAGGTGGGCACCGATCAAGAAACTTATAGCTCAACTGAGAATGGGGAAGGCTACATTCAGAAGCCATTGAAAATAATTTGGAATCCTGGGCCCCTATTCTGGCATCTCTTTTCAGCTGTATTCACAATTATGGTCAAGCACCTAAGGACTGGGAGCTTGCTACCATCACCTCCATATTTAAAAAAGGAAAGAAGAACAATCCTGGCAAATACAGACCAATTATACTCCTCAATATGATCAGCAAGCTCTGTGCAAGACACTTAGAGAGGAAACTCCAGACCTGGCTGGAACAAGAAAACATATTTGAAAAGGAACAAGCTGGCTTTAGGGAAGGCAGAACCACCATGGGCCAGTGCCTTGTACTCCATCACTTTATTGAAAAATATTCCACCTGCAATACAGGCGGGTTACACACCGCCAAAAATACGTATTCCATACGTATTAGGGTTAGGAAGGGGTGGTGTTTCTGCACCCCCCTAACCCTAGTACGTATGGAATATGTACAATATGGCAGCGCCCCTTCCACATGGGGGCCGCCATATTGACGTAACGGACGCTCTGCGTCTGCACGTGGTGCACCGGAAGTGACGCCGCGAGTGTGCCCTTTGGCACTTGCGGCGCCTCTTCCGGGGCCTGAGAAGGAGCGCGATTTCCGCGCTCCTTCTCTGCAGCGTCCGGGAGTCGCGCCGTTTAAAGGCTGCATCTCCTGGATGCTGCAAGTGGCGGCGGAGCCAGACCGCCGCTTTTCGGCAGTCTATAACCCGCCACAGTGTCTGTCTATGGCCCGGAACAGATGGGCCTTTGCGGTACCCTCGTCACGTGCAAGGGTTGCCTGGTAGGCAGAGTGCCCACACGCCCAACAATCCTCACATGTGATGAGGGTACTGCAGCTGTGGAGTGCCCACCAAACGGGGCGCATAACGGTGATGTTGCAGCTGCGCCGCTTGCAGACAGGGCAGCGCAGCTGCAATGTTACCTTGCTGGCTCTGGTGCTTTGTGGCGTCACAGCGTCACTGCAAAAAGGAGCCACTTCCAGGCGCTGCTTTTTTGCTCCACAGCAGCTCCGCACAATTTGGTTGCTGTGGTGCTCCTGTGGAGCAAAGAAAGGCGCCAGGGAGGCGCCTCTTTCTGGTGGTCTGTACCCCGCCTTCGTTGCCTTTACAGATTTTAAAGCAGCTTTTAACTCTGTATCTTGAAACAAAGGATAGGAAAAACTGTGGGTTCAGTGACATGGGGAATTATCTTGAGAACACAACCTTCCATCCTACAGAACTAGAGGGATAGCTTATTTCAGCCCTACTTTATGTAGATGATGCAACAGTACTTTCAAGAACACTCACTGGTCTAAAAAGAGCACTAAGTATACTAACACAGTACTGCAGAGAAGATCAACTAGAACTCAACTATCAAAAAAATAAAATCATGGCATTTGCTAAAAGGCCCAAGAACCATAACTGGAATATAGATGGCTACAAGACCAAAGACTTCTCTGGCTTCAAATATCTGGAAGTAATATTTTATGCTACCTGTAATAGGAAAGCCCATGGGTACCATGCTGCTGGTAAAGTGCAAAGGAGCTCAACGGCGTGAAGTCGAAGGCTTTCATGGCCAGCATCCATGGTTTTTTGTGGGTTTTTCAGGCTATGTGGCCATGTTCTAGAAGAGTTTCTTTCTGACATTTCGTCAGCATCTGTGGCTGGCATCCTCAACAGCCATCCTCAAATTTCTTATGACAAGAAGAGGCCACTATATATCAGTGCCAGTCAAATTTTTCAAAGCCAAATCAGTTGCACAACTGCTTTATGGATCCCAACTGGAACGCGTCCCCAAGTGTGTACCATTAGAATTTGTGCAATCCAAATTTCTAAGATCAGCATTCCAAGTTCCAAAATGTGTCTCTAATGCAGCACTGACACTGGAGTCAGGCTTTATGAAAATGGAGTCCAGTCTGTGAGTGAATATCTGTTGTTTCCTACCAAATCAAACTATCCTTTTTCCCCCTTACTGCACTTCCCCTGACTGATAAATTTCAGTCTATATGGAAACAGACGGTGACGACTAAAATTTCTTCACTTCAAAACTTTTGCTCAACATGGGATATGAAAAGGCTAAAGTAACCATCAAACAATGGGTTTGATGACAACTAGAACTACCTATTGCTCCAACTTATCTGACTCCAGCAGATACTTGGCATCACCTATGGCATACTTAACAAAACTCGAAGTACTGAAACACCATATGAGTCTTTACTTTGGCACAATTCCATGCCCTTCCCTCAGCTGTATTTGAAGACCAATACAAGAAGATCCCCTTCTCAGAGAGATTATGCCCCTGTGATGCTGGCCAAATAGAGACAACAAAGCATGTACTACTCCAGTGCTCATACTACAGGGACATTTGCTTCAGCCTTATCTCCCCTCTATTGTATAAACATCAAGGACATACCAGTCAATTTTACACTTCTTTACTGCTTTTGGATGCCAATTCGGGTATAAAATATAATGTTGCCAGATTCTGTGAAGCTGCAGTTAAACTCTATCAGGCAATGATCTAACCAGTAGGCTAGTACCAATCTTGCCCTGCCACAATAAAGGATATTTTAAATACTGTTTTTAACCTGTGTTTTTACCTTCTCTCTCTCTCTCTCTCTTTTCTTATCAATGCTTGTCTATGGCCCCACCTGGAATACTGTGTCCAATTCTGGGCACCACCATTCAAAAAGGACATTGAGAAACTGGAGCGTGTCCAAAGGAGGTGAAGATTCTTGAAACCATGCCCTATGAGGAAAGACTTAGGGAGCTGGGGATGTTTAGCTTAGAGAAGAGAAAGTTAAGTGGTGTTATGATAGCCCTGTTTAAATACTTGAAGGGGTGTCATATTAAGGAGGGAGCAAGCTTGTTTTCTGCTGCTCCAGAGACTAGGACCCAGAGCAATGGATGCAAGTTACAGCAAAAGAGATTCCACCTCAACAGTAGGAGGAACTTCCTGACAGTAAGGGCTGTTCCACAGTGGAACACACTCCCTTGGAGTGTAGTGGAGTCTCCTTCCTTGGAGGTCTTCAAACAGAGGTTGGATGGCCATCTGTTGGGGATGCTTTCATTGAGAGTTCCTGCATGGCAGGAGGTTGGACTGAATGTGGTCTCTTCCAACTCTATGGTTCTATGATTCTATACCCTGGATTTTATGAATAATTCTGATATAATGTTTTACATGAAAATAGTATAATCTGTGTAATACCAGATGCCTGTTATGTTTTCAAGTACTATACCAGCAGTAGTTCATAGATGCACACATGTATTGGTTTTATTCCTTTCATAAAATTAATAGAGATGGGGAAGTGAAAGAAACATTTCTCACTTCATTTTGACTGAAACTAGGGTGAGTCATTATTATTATTTTATGTTGAAGAGTTTCCCCAGTAGATTACTACTACAGCTTTATTTATGCATGAAGAACAAACTGAAACATTAGTTGAGGAAAGGAAACTTTATCTTCCTTAGTAAGGGCAGTTCAACAGTGGAACACACTTCCTCAGGGAGTGGTGGAGTCTCCCTCCTTGGAGGTCTTTAAACAGAGGCTGGATGGTCATCTGTCGGGTATGCTTTGACTGAGAGTTCCTGCATGGCAGGGGATTGGAGTGGTTGGCCCTTGTGGTCTCTTTCAACTCTATGATTCTTTGATTCTATATTAATAATTATTTAAGCATTTAGAACCACTGCAATTTTTACTCCATTTCCTAAGATTTTATTTAGCTTTTGGAATAGTATACAAAGAAATACAGTGAACCTGATAGCACAGAACGGAATAGGTTGCACTCCAGAGAAGAAGCTGTTGAAGGCATGCTGTCCAGTAGCACCCGAAGGAAGAAGGAGAAGACACTGACCATGAATAAGCACAGTTTGCCCTACTGTGCAAATATGCTGCAGACAGTGAGGATATCATGAATGACATTTGTGCCCGGCACAAATTTCACTGGTGCAGAAGCACTTTAAACTCACTTCCTGTCCTGCCCCTTTTCACAATCAGCTGGCCCAAACACTTTTCTGGTGGCCTTCCCAATGGTTGCCTGCTTTTCCTGAAATATCATAAGGCTCTCCCCTCTGGTTTCAAGGTTTTTGCAATGAAATTCCAGGGAACTGGATGTTGCTGACTTGCAAACCCTATTGTCAACACAACCTACATTGGTCTGTAAGTCACATTCTGGAAATGAACAGTAGTCTACCACGTCAACAGCTTATATGAAATTCTTGCTAATAATTTCTCACATTGGAAATATGGATCTGTGTCTTGGCTGGATTTTTATATACATGGTTATATGGGAAATAATAAGTATTAGAAAAGTACATTAGCGTGGTACATACCACCAATAAGTGGCAACAGCACGGTCATCAACCCTAGAATGTAATGGCAGCGTAACAATGATGGCATCCTGTATACATGAGCGCCACCATTGTTAGGTAAGTACTGCACGGTGTCCACATGTTGCAGCGTGGTGCTTATGTAACAAGTGTGCCAGTGTCATTAAAATAACCTGCTTTTCATGGGTTCTTTTTCCTCTGCAGGGAAGCTGTGTGGTTTGGCGACTGTGTCTTCCCACCAGAGGAAAAACAGGATCTGGCAGGCTGCCATTTTTCGGCAGTCTGTATTGCACCGTAGTCTGCCAAAAACAATCTCTAGAAGGTCCTGTGATAGGTAGCTAAACATAAATCATAGGGAGAATGTACCTCCTGTCAGGACAAGTTGGCCAGTTTAGACATTCCAGTACATCTTGAAACTGCCACAGAAAAGAGGAAGAAAGAAAGAAAGAAAAAGAAGAGAAGAAAAAAAAAGGAAAAGAAAAAAAAAGGGGGGGGGGAAGGAAAATAACAGAACAGGATGGTTAATATCTATGCTGGAAATAGCTTTTACAACAATGCAATGGGAGGAATCTCCCTTTGATTTGCTGGATAAGAATAAGACTGTTTCACATTTTTTATTTTGAAAGATCACTGCATTGAAAATACTATTTGTCTGTGACCCTGACAATTCCTGCCCCTTTTTTTCAAAACCCAGCATTAAAATATTTGCTTTTTATTTGCATTCTCAATTGCCCTCCATATCAAACAGTGAAAGATGACAGGCCATGTGACAACACTCTAGTCCCCAATACATTATGTCTGACAAGAAGGAAGCAGCCATGGCCAGGAAAGCACAAGGGCCAATCTGTTTACTGTCTGGAGAAGTTCAGAAGATTTAGAAACCAAATTGTTCACCTGTATTTTTCTGACATATCTAGTCTCTTTCAGTTGCATACTTCAAAATAATGTAGCATTGTTTTTATTCTTCTGTCATTGTGACTAATGTTTTGAATGTCTGCTTTATCCATGGGTAGATGTAATTTGGATTTTTATGTAACCTGAGAGACTGTTGAACAGTTAAATATTTAGAATGTGGGGCTGGTGTCTATCATTCAATAGACTAACACTGCATAGATGAGAGAAGGAAGACTTGTAGAAAATGGGGACTAGCTTAATGTTTTGGATATAAGGGGGCAATTATAGGCATATTCATTGGCTTGAATCAACAGCACCTCTGCTTGTGGTGTGTTTATTCCCCCCCCCCCCACACCACACACACTCATCCGGGTACCCTCGATGCTTTGAGTCACCTGGCATCCTTTTCTCTTAAGAAGCCTTGGCTTCAGATAGTAGTAAAACCAGGGATCTCCCTTGTTTGATATTCATCGCATAAGATCTCTTGTTAACATCTTTCTTCAAAGCTAAAAGTTTCAATTTTAATTCACAAAAAGTGTGGTGGCTGTAATTTTTCTTTTAATATACAAGGAACAAATTTAAAACACAGAGAGACATCTTCACTATTATATTCTCATAAGAATCCACAGCCTGCCAATCCGCATATACCCTGAAATTTGTTATTGTTAGGGGAATTCATGAACTACATTACCGTACAAAAGAGTTCATTGGTATTCCCAGATATTAAAACATGCCAGAAATAAAACAACAACACAGAACGAGAATGCCTTGCATTTATCTGCAAGATTTAAGGTCTTGAGGGGAACGGTGTCCTGTTAGCGTGGAGTTAAACTAAAAATGCACAGACTTGGAGTCACATAAAAACATCGATTCCATAGAACTAAAACCCACAACCCCAAAACTGGATAACATACACTCCAGAAAGGTAGTGAGGGGAATTGGTGTGACTCTCCAGATGTCAGTGGACTGAAGGATCCCAGCAGCCATAGCATGTATTCTGTATCTGCTTATTAACATCTGGAAGCGGTTCTATTCCCACACCTACTTAAAAGAGAATTATCTCCGAAATACAGGACAGTACTATACCTTTAATCTTAATTAAAGCCTTAGACACTGCCAAACAGCAAGGGTAAATCATCATTACATTAAGGAAATAATTAAGCATTGCTGCCAAGGGTTTCTGTTTCTATAATTATATGAAAACAAAGAGCCGATTTTCCTTCCTTGTTTTTTCTTGAACAATGTAGAATTTGAAATATGAGGGAATAAGGGAACCTGGCAGGCTAAGGTCTTCATGACGGTACCTTGAGAGATCATGTAGCACCTTTGAGATTGTAACTCAGATGAGCTCTGAGATCAAGGAGAGCCCTTCTCTCACTTCCACCACCACACAAGCATGGTTGGTGGGGACGCGAGAGAGAACCTTCCCAGGGCTGTCCCCAGACTCTGCAACTCCCTTCCCAGGAGATCAGAATGGCCTCCTCCTTGTTATCCTTCCGTCGGCAGGCGACATTTTATTTAAACAGGCCTTTAAACAGAAGGTTTTAGAATGGCTGAGGGGGGTGTTGTACTGTTTTAACTGTGCTGTTTTCAAACACTTTTATTTTTTTAACTGCATTTTATTATTTTAATGACTGAGTTGTTTTTATTACTGTAATAGTTTAATTCTATTTTAATGCTCACTTTGAATGTTTTAATTGATTTTTCATTGTAATCCACTTGAGGTCCCACTTTTAGGGAAATAATAAATAAATAAATATATTAACAACAACATGGACTTTCTGATCACAAATGATGGAAGATATCTTTAAGATAAAATCAGTGGAAGCAGAGTTTTTGTTGAGCCTGTTGGATGAGTTCTAGAGAAGAATTATGAATGGACTTTACAGTGTATATGACAGCATGAAATTGTCATGCTCAGAGGTGAAGGAGGCTACTCAGACTAAGAAATGGGTTGATGGCTATGTTGAACTTACTGAATGGACAAATGCAACCTATTTAAGGAAAAATCCTTGACAATTTTTTTAAAGACTGGGAAATACAGTGCCCCTCCCCTTATATGGGAATCCGTTCTGGATTCCTCAGTGTAAGGGGAAATCAGCGTATGCTGACCAATAGAACTAATGGGTCGTGCCCGGGCACGATGGCACGACAGCACGCGCATGCCATGGGCACACGCCCCATTAGTCTTCCAGGTATGCAACAGGCTTCCACACACCGCTTTCAGCATATGCTGAAAGCCACGTATGGCACGCCCATGTAAATGCAGGCTCGCTGTATTGATTTCCTAGCATTTAATTGCGTCAATTATTGTTCTAGGTTTGTAAAAATGACGTAGTTTGCTAATTTGTAGAAGCTGTTCTAATATGAATTACAGAAAGTCTGTAATAGAGGGGATATAATTGGTTTGTTATGTTAGATGGTTGTTTTTTGTTTGTTTGTTTCTTTTGTTTTGTAGGGAATTTTAGATATAATAGACTATTATTATATTATTATATATTATTATATTATTATTATTATATTTATTTATTACCCCCTTTTTGCAAAACTGGGACTCAGGGTAATTTACATATTTAAAAAAAATGTACATTAATGAGCAACAAAATGGTACTTTACCCGAGAAAATAAATTATACAATATTAAAA